>NC_070628.1:17984869-18149770 GCF_947347685.1 Pleuronectes platessa | reverse complement strand
CCAACATATTTGTCTGTAAAATAATAACAATCTGCATTAATTGCAATGATCATGTATGTGTTCGTTTGTGTGATGGCTCTGATGTGATCTTTCTTTTCAATTCTCAGGACAAACCCTGGATTGTTGGACAGACGAATAAAATAAAATAAAAGCCCCACAATATTGACAAAGAGAAAACATACCTCAGTCTCTCAAAACATTCTGTTACTTTATGGTACATTAGAGCAGTCCTTATGGAAGTAAATCCATGCCTTCTGCAAAACGTCCTCTCTCTTGCACAACACTTAGGGGCTAGTTACGATCAGTTCGTGTAAGCTGCAGTGTCTCTTCCCCTGCAGCAGGGGGCGATTGTCTCTCTGTGTTTTGTTCACCTACACCTGGTGCGGGTGGCCTCCAGGGCTTTCTGGTGTCTCCGCTTGTTGAATCTCTCTTGATGTAGTTGTTGCTCCGCAGGAGGCCGTCACCCGGGCTTCAGTTTACCCCCCCAGCAGGTTCAGGAGGTCACTGGGCAGGTGGCGCCTCCTGTGGTAGATCTGCCCCATTACAATGTATCTGGTCCCTGTGGAGCGAGCAGAGGGAATGTTATAGCACCAGGGAAAAGAGCACAATCTGTCTTTTGTGTTTCCACTGATAGACTCTATATAAAGAGCATGTCATTAAGAGCAGGAGTCTGGGCAGTAGTGATCCGGGGATGGAGCAGTGGTATCAAGATCTCACCAGTATGCCCATTCCCACCAATTTTGAGTATGTCTCAGCTGTTAATTCTGATGTTTTCACCCAGTTTTGGGGGGCATTTGAACCAACATAAGTGTGATGAGAACTACTTAACATGACAGAAACTGTATTTGAGAAAAAGTTACTTTGATGTGTACTTGAACTTTGGACCCTGGACCCACTAACATGGAGGAGGAGGGATAATGACCTATACTTTATCCAGCCACCAGGGGGGGGCTTTTTGGGCATTTGAGGAGCCTTCTTGTTGTCCATGTTTATTTACAGTCTATGGTTCCACTACACAAGTAGTTGTTGCTTGCTTCTGTTGGTCTCATAAAAGGAGGCCTACGTGGGAAGTTCTAAAGAGTTTTCTTGGTCTCAAGGAATGTACCTTACTAACTTAATAAAGTTAATAATACAAAATAATAACAATATAATGCTTAATAAACATTATGATTTAGCAAACTCTGCCATGTCCAATAACATGTAACTTTCCTCTTAAATCAGGTCATGAAAAACCTCCGTAAACAGGCCCAATTAATATAACATTGATAAAATAAAAACAATTAAAGATAATATGAATTATTTATCAAGTACCAAGTGTGTTTTTATTTCTTAACTTTATTTAATATAAGTAAGAGTTTCACTACTGGTCATGAGAACTCTACTCGCACATTGAGGCCACCCTCGACCCTTGATCTTCAGTTTTCTGGCCGTCTATGTTGCGACACTCACCCAGTTTGATATCAGGGCAGGGTTTGCTGCACTTGAACGTGTCCAGGACCAGCAGGCGCACTTTGAAGAAGAAGCTGTCCGGGGACACGTAGAGACGACTCATCTTGTAGAAACCCGTCGCTGCTCACCATCAGTGTGATGAGCGATATTCCTTTACGCAGCGACTCGATGTCATGCACGATCCCGTTCACAGCTGTTTGAGGGACACGGACAAACAAACGGGTAGAAACCTTCATGACTCTGGGATTGAAGGAACAGTGTCAAATTCAATGATCAACATTTGCCACAGGAAATACGCTTATTCTCTTTCTAACTGGGAGTTGAATGGGAACATGATTGCCATTTTCACACCAGTACAGTGAATATGTGTGTCTCATCGGATACATACCAAACTCACTGTAACAGTAATACTCTTTCTCGTCCTTCTCCTTCCTGCACTCGCTCATGCAGAAGGCGTCATGTGTGAAGTCAGACTCTGCAGACGGGAAGACAAGCAGAGGACAGGATGGAGGGATGAGGATGAGACCAAGAGGGAAGAAAACAGTAGAGCAGGAGAGTGACAGGCTGTGCGGAGCCAGACCCTCATTTGAGCGTCATCAGAGACGACAGGGTTGTCATTACAGAACCCAAACGTCTGGAGGAGGCCTGGAGGAGGTGGTATGTGAGATGGGATCACATGGGTCTTACACATTTCATCTTAGGCACAATATCAGAACAGTCTTGCTCGCTGTGCCTCAGTGTCGTCACGGCCTCTCGCTCCCAGAAGGGCTGCACACACAGCGACACACTGACAGACAGATTTGAGGGCAGTGGTTGTAATTAGTGGCAGGAGGACGTTGGGATGCGGGAGAAAGCCGCACCGTCATTATAGCATTACAGCTCTTTAGCTTGTGTGCAAACCCTGTGAACTCCATATGTGTGCTGATATGTATGGAGTCACTGTATGACATTCAAGGCAGTTAAGGGGATATTTCTTACGCATACATATTCTGCTAATTAGCATCAAAGAGTTTTCCCAGCTGGATAAACTCTTACATCACTTCAATCATTCTGAAATATGATGTTATCCCAAAAGGGAGCGTCAAAAAGATGACCCTGCTCATGACTAAAGACACAGGTCAGAGGTCAGGACCCAGAACATTCTGCTGTACCTCGCCTCAGGATGTCGAACTGGTACAGCAGGCTGGAGGAGCGCCGGGTTGAAGACGACAGGCGGGCGGCTGTTGTTCCGGGCCGCTGCACTGATACCTGACTGATTACAGACTGGACTTGCCGGGCCGGTTCTCCTCAGGGTCCAGCCGTCGGTTGGGGTGGTCTCTCCGTGGAGACGGCGCGGGCTGCTGAGCGCTGGGCCTGGGGCTGCGTGTGCAGGGGGTGGACCCCTGGGCCTGGAGTTGGGGTGTCCCTCTGGTTCACTGTGCTGTGGAGGGCTGATGTGAGACAGGGCGTCCTGGCTGCTCTTCTGCACGGTGCGGTTGGGTGGTAGCAGCAGCAGCAGCTGTGGCTCCTGTCTGCGGGGGTTTGGGGGAGCAGGCCGTCTACTTCGCTCCTGGCTTTCTCGCTGTTGTGCTCCAGCAGACGATCATTCTTGGGGCCCTTCTTGCTCTTGTTGTGGGGAGACTGGTGACGAGGGATGGGGGCCATGTCGCTGTGCTTGGGCCACACAGCTGGAGGCCGAGGGTGGAGGGCGAACTTGGACTCCACAGTCTTGCTGTTCTTCTCCAGGAGCTCGTTGATGGGCAGGGAGGACTCTTTGACCAGCAGCCGACTCTGGTTGCTCAGAGCTGGATCCACAAAAGCTGCTCTGTCCCTTCTCTATCAGGGTGTAGAGCTCTGAGGTTTGAACAGAGAAACAAAACATGCAGTCAGCTTACACAGTTTGATATGGTACAGTTATTTAAAGTGCACAAACAACATGGAACTTCCTTTAGATTCAACAACTAATTATGACAGATATTTTGTTATTAGAGGTTAATCACAATTTTATTTAACAGTTATAAACTGAGAAAGAACTGGACACATTCCTCAGTTTGACATTCATTGGTCTAGTATGTGTGTGTGTGTGTGTGTGTGTGTTATTCCAATCAAATGTGACATGATATGAATCAAATATAGTCATATGTCATCAAAAAACTTCCAATCCATCAAACTTATGAGATAATATGAATATATGTGGGGTCTCATCTTATTTAATGGTGATTTAAAAAAACACAGTTAAACTTCTCAGTATGACTCAAGATTTCTTGTCTTATTTTCTATGTTTTTTTAGAGAGAATTTTGCGATAGCAATCAGAATACTGTAATGAAACATATTAGATCTTAATGACAACAGCCATAAATCAACAAGTTTATGTATCTATAAGAATATATAAGACCATAAAAAAAGTGTCTGTATAAATCCCTAGTCTGAGAGAATCTACACTCACCATTAACAGTATGCTCCTCTGTGTGGGTAGAGAGGAATCCCAAGAAACAAGAGAAACAAAATAGTCCCCGTCATCGTGGATGTTCAGTGTGGACACACTTGCAGGTCTGCTGCAGAGCTGGGATTCCTGGGATTTTTATATGGCCCTCTCCACCATGAGAAGGAAAAAGGAGGCGGTGGGACGTCCCAGATACAGAAATAAGCACAGTGACACTCCTTTCATTCATAAACGCTTGTTTACAATATAAGAGGAGAAATGTGACTCCCTGCACAGACTCCTGTTCACTGAGTGTGATTTATTTTGTAATGGTAAAGTAGGTCTAACCTCTGATATCTGATGTCATAAGATTCTTCAGAATTACCCTTTCCTTGCTTTTTTATTTTTTTTTTATTTTATATAAACAATAAATATATTTATACATAATTTTGCCGGATTATATAATATACAACTGCACTACTCCAGGTTGTTATCCTACCATGTTTTACGAAATGTTTTTACATACATTATTCTTTACTGCCCTCTGGTGGGTCAATGCAGACACTAAGATTTGTAGGGAATACGTATTAACAACAACAATTAATACTTATCAGAGGAAGAAGACACAATATGTAAAACAACAGAAATCAACGTTTATTTAATTTTATATTTATTTATTTTTCTGTTTACAAATATATAGATAACTATCAAATTAATATTTTACAGGGCAGGGTGAGGGCGGACCGACAAGGACGTCTACTTGATAGATTCTACATGATTAACATGAACATTTTCACAAATTTCACAAAATTAGAAAATATAACTTGAATTTTATAAATGTCCCCATTTTCTTTTCTTTGTCACATTTACTGCACGAGTATACAATATAACAGTATTTAACAAGTAGACCTGATGAATGAATTGTATGGTGAACAGCATAGTGATATGAGATTTATGTATTCATAGATTTTTTGTTTTGTAAAGTGCCTCAGTTATTCTAATGTTTAGATCTTCTTCATAAATTAATTTATAGCCACAATATACAGTTTTCAGTTGATCTTTGTTCTGCGAGTGAACATCTGTAGAATAAAACAAGGACAGTACAATAATTATCTTACATGAGTCATAGTGAAAGTAAAATAGAGAAAAGTGTGTGACAAACCAGGAAATGTACTGATTAGATTATTAAATTTGGTCAATTGACTTTGCTGGTTTAATTGTATTGTTGATTCCTAAAACATGTATTAATTTGTACTCTGCTTAGCTGACCTTGTTACAATAGTAATGGAGTATGTAATTATATGTAAAGCTTCGTGCGATGGGCAGGACAGTGTGTTGCTGTATGAAGCCTGAAAAAGAAAGTAAACACGACCCAGATGGGACTCGAACCCACAATCCCCAGCTCCGGAGGCTGATGCCTTATCCATTAGGCCACTGGGTCATCACGTCGCCATTCCAGAGGAACAACCGTATTTAAAACAAGAAAAATCATTTTTTGTAGTTGGAATATTGTTGATTTTTGTGTAAATATAAGTTAAAACTCCAGCCGCTCTTTTCTCACGCTGATACACCACGAGCGTTCATCTCGCGATACTCACCGCGGTTGCCTTTGACAACCCTTAGACACGATTTTTTACCCCGGATAAGGGGGAGGAGCTTGAGACCAACGGACCAACTGCGAGT
The DNA here is from genome assembly GCF_947347685.1 of Pleuronectes platessa. NCBI lineage: Eukaryota > Metazoa > Chordata > Actinopteri > Pleuronectiformes > Pleuronectidae > Pleuronectes > Pleuronectes platessa. The sequence goes on along the minus strand of NC_070628.1, from coordinate 18,144,236 downwards.
CAGAACAAATAGGGAGGGACATATGTATGTGACGTCAGTTCTTTAGTAAAAAATACGAGTCGAGAGATCGATAAGGTGAGGACGTCTTTCCCGCTCTGCGTCTAGAGGTCCATTTTAAACCAGTGCTTTGCTATTTGAACTCTGTAAGTTGTTGTTTTTGCTCACGATGTGAACATGTATGGTTATTTTCATGATCTCCAGCGGGGTCTTGGGGCGTTGGGTTTACCGGCAGGCTGTGTGGGCGCTGGGCCACATGGCGTTAGATAACAGGCTTCAGAGGATAATTCCCCGCCTCTTAGCTTTTCTAAGCTAGTAAACGTTGCTCTGTGTTCGTCCGTCTAGTTTTAACCGTGAATTAATAGCTGTTGTCTTTGCACAGGGAACGTGTACAGCGTGTGCCTTGCTCATCGGTCAGGAATGTCAGCTGTCGGCGACAGCGGGGCTCGACTCACCCAGTTCAAAAATAAAGGGAAAGATGCCTCCGTAAGTCATCGCAAACTGCACGCGTTTCTCAAATCATCGTCCGCCATGTTGTTTTTTTCCCCTTTTTATATACATTTGCTTTTTCCCTTTTCTATAAACCAATACGTGTGTTGTTGTCGACGTTTTTCAGGAGCTCAGGCGCAGGAGAGCTGAAGTGAACGTGGATCTCCGCAAAGCCAAGAAGGATGATCAGATCTCCAAGAGGAGGAACGTCCTCGTTACTGAGGACGAGCCCTCCTCCCCTATGCAGGAGAAAGATCCTAGTGCTCAGGTATATACAGCCCGTGGTAGAACCCCCTGATCTGATCCACTGTGCCGGTCACACTCACGGTTTGGCGGGATACAGTAAAACAAAATGAAGCCAGTGTCCTTGTGTTCTCCGTTCTGAGATATGATTGTTCCCTCACCAGCTGTCTGAACCTTACATGCTAATAATAGAGAGGCCAGTCGGCATTGTTTGCACACAGTGGGCAAAGGTCGATGAGGAACATTGAAAGTTTAAACCTGATGGGAAACAATGTGAAAGTTATTCCTCTCCATTACTTCTGTGCTGATTAACCCTCACTGACTGTGAACACAAATGTATTAACTTGTCATGTGCTGGGTCGATATCAGAGTAAATGTCACATTATGGTTTATTCTGATTTTGAAGACTTGTCTTTCTCCTCGGTGCAAGTTGTGGTTTTGACCTCATCTTTATGAGCAGAGGTTGAAAAACATTTGTTAATCATCAAGCCATTTCATCAATCTGTAGTATAAGAATAATATGTTATACTTCCTCACTGTGCTGACATGTTGCTATTGATCAAAAGTATATTGTCAGAATTATTTGTTATTTTCTTAACTAATCTTACCAATATTTGCTTCAGCACATTAGTATCATCGGCACAATAACCATGTGTCATATCAAATGCGTTTACATGTTGTTTTGCCTATCTCATTATAACCTGAGCAAAATGATGCATCAACCTGTGCCACTGCCCTTTACTGATTGGCCTTTTCTATACAAACAATATTATTCTGTAGTGAAAGGTGTATATTATGTAGATATATGAATATTGAATTACCCAGCCATTACACGTAGTCTGTGTATATTTTTCCTGAGCCGTTGATTTGCATTTTCTTGATCGTGTATTCTCCACCTTACCATGTGAACTACAGTTTGACACAGGTTTACTATTGCCAGACAAGTTCTCCTCTTCTGTTCCCACAGCCGCAGCAGCACTGGTCTGTGGAGGAGCTTGTAGAGGGTGTGAACAGCCAGAGCCTGGAGCATCAGCTGCAGGCCACACAGGCAGCCAGGTGAGATCAGTTTGAATCATACTATGCACCATTATATATCATTATTGTTTTGCTTCGTGACATAAATAAAACGTACAATACATTACCTCATTGGTGAACATGATGTTTGCCTGAGTTGTGTCAGGTAGATTTTCATTGGCAATGTTGGTGAAACAACATCTCCCATGATCCCATGCTGCCTCATGACTAGTGTTGCACGGTGTACCGGTACTAAAAAAGGTACCGCGGTAACCTTACGTTAAAAACGATACGGTTTTGCATATTTTTTGTACCGGTACTTCATTGAAATAGCAGCCATCAGAGCGCACTCGCTGTTCCGCTCCCTGTCACTCTGCATGCAGACTGCGAGGGGCGGGGCCGCCAGCTCTCACACATGCAGGCAGCCCTCACTCACAGCGAGTGATCTTAGGGGAGACATGGCTCTTGCCGACCGTTCTCGGCTTATTGAAAAGAAGATGCCAGAGGTTAAATCTGGAAATTATGTCGCGCGACCGGGCGGAGACATAACAAGTGGGGCGCGCGACCGGGAGGGTGAATGTGAGGCGCAACTAATGCCTTGACGTCCGCGTCTCTTTAACGGCGGAGCAGTAAAAAAAAAAAAGTCATTCTTTCTCCGGAGCCAGGGGCCGCGCGGCTCTTCAGCCCCTCTGCAGCGGCCGCAACCCGCGGCTCCCTGTACAGTGTTCATATGTTGAACGGTAACGTGAGGGAACGTCACGTTAATTTGTCACGGCTCCTGGTTTTAGCATGCTGGCCTGATACGATGCTGATTTGACAAATTAACGTGACGTTCCCTCACGTTACGCGTGTGTGTTTTTGCGCACTTAGAAACATTACACCCCAGTCACTTGAATGTGTTCTTGCCCTATTGCATGCATTCTCGTTTAAGATCTAGATTTCAATTTGGCTGCAAGAACGTAGCCCAGTTCATTGTCAAAATTAAACTCAATTAAGAATTAAGAAAACAATTTAGAACGAAAATGCTTTACATGCAAAATAACCTACAATTTCACGTATGTGTATATCTGTAGGCTAATACTAATATGAATGCCATTTGTTAAGTGTTCAAAAACCTGGACAGGAACAAGCTGGTAAAAAAAGGGAACCTTACAGTTGTTATATTTATTGCTATCAGATAAACCAGTATCGTATCGTATCAAAAGTATCGGGTATCGTGATATTTTGGCAGGTATAGTATCGAAGTCATAATTTTGGTATCGTGACAACACTACTCATGACATCATTAAACTTGATCTTTTGTTATGGTTTTGATCGGGAGACCCCATCATCAGATTTTATAAATTGTACATTTGAGTAGGAAATCCAACCTCCCAAACATTGTATGCCTTGAAATGCCCTCCAGCTAGAGATTACTTACAACATTGACAGTGCTATATCTTCCCTTGATTAACCCCCTGAAATGTGTTTTGTCTGTCGCTCTGATGTATAGAAAACTCCTCTCCAAAGAAAAGTGCCCACCTATTGACACCATAATAGCAGCTGGCCTCATCCCAAGGTTTGTTAGTTTTCTGGCATTGTCTGAATGCCCTCCCATCCAGTTTGAGGCAGCTTGGGCTCTGACCAACATCGCCTCAGGTACATCGGACCAGACCACTGCTGTGGTGGAAGGAGGGGCCATCCCTGCCTTCATCAACCTGGTGGCATCACCCCAACTGCACCTAAGTGAACAGGCCATTTGGGCCCTGGGTAACATTGCAGGTATTTATGGTTTCTTGTTGATTTTGACCAAAGGCGATTTATGTGATATGGAATTTTTGTATTTCTGAGCATGAACTTGTGGAATCATTTTTTGATACAGAAGGTTCTTTAAGCAAAAGGATACATTTGAAAAGAGCTTCAATGTATCCATTGTAAACCACTGACTTAATCCTAATTATTTTCATGATAAACATTTTCTGGTACGGTGATTTTTCTGTGTTGTAATCATCAATTTACTAAAGATGACTGAAAATGTTTCCATACTCAGGTGATGGATCAAACTACAGAGACCTGGTGATCCAACATGGTGGAATCCAGCCACTCCTGGACCTGCTGGCGGCCCCTGACCTGTCTGTGTTTCATGTGAGAGTTTTCATTTCTAACAATGATGGCTGTGCTGGGTTTGAGCTGCACTTGTTTTTTACATGGCACTACAGGCCTGTTATGAGCTTGTACAGTATGTTCTATCCTGATAAAACAGAGGAGTATCGCATGTTACTAACATGTCATCAAAGTCAGACATATGTTTCAGGTAGACTAGGAAGATTTTACTGTGTTACACTGGCTCTTAGATTTAATAATGATAACAGATGTGTTTGATGTTGTTGCAAATTGCAGTGACTTGTACTCAGAAGCTCCTACTGTGAAATATTGTTTCTGCATTTATGTAATCATAGCCATTACTAAAGATTTTTTTACTTAAAATCACATATTGGTTCCATGGATTGATAAAAATCTCTGACATTGTTTTATGTAATAGATGGCCCTCTTCATAGAGATTGTTACACTTAAAAATGATCATGTCACGGCATGTTGATATTAGAAAAATAACACGTGGCTCTTAACCCACCCTACCAGTGTGGCTACATGCGGAATGTCACCTGGACGCTCTCCAACCTGTGTCGGAACAAGGACCCAGCACCTCCTCTGATGGCAGTGCAACAGCTGCTTCCGGCCCTGGTGCTCCTCCTCCACCATAACGACAATGAGGTCCTGGCCGACACCTGCTGGGCAGTGTCCTATCTGACCGATGGCTCCAATGAGAGGATAGAGGTGGTTGTGCAGTCTGGGCTGGTGCCCCGACTGGTGCAGCTTCTCACCTGCGACAACCTTTCCATCGTGGTACGTGATGAGGAGACTTGTTCCACTTAAAAGTTTGTTTCTGACATTTGATCACAAGTCCCTGCTTTTTTTATTCTGTTTCTGTCACTTTAAGAGTTTGAGTTAACGTCTTAATGTATTAGCTTGTTTACTCACATGTATTACTATATTGTGAATACCTCAAATGACTGACTGTCTTGTCTTGACTTTACTTCCCAGACTCCAGCGTTGCGGTCACTTGGCAACATTGTGACTGGGACGGATGAGCAGACCCAGTGTGTTCTGAACACAGGTGCCCTGGCAATGTTCCCCAGCCTGCTGCGTCACCAAAAGACCAACATCCAGAAGGAAGCGGCCTGGACAGTGTCCAACATCACGGCTGGCAAGGACACCCAGATCCAGGAGGTGGTCAACGCAAACCTGATGCCCATCCTGGTTGAGATCCTCCAACAGGTCAGAAGGCAAAAGAAGGAGAGAATACATATATATTAAAACTGATCAGCACACTGTCGCTTACATTTCTCCAACTTTTCTCTGGCATGCTGCAGATAAGGCACAGTTTTATGAAGACACATTTTTTAGCTGTATAAATGTATAATGGTGTAGTAGTGTGTTTGTTCACAAAGTATCATGTTGTAAATCTTTCGTGACCATCGTATAATTCTACACTCTGCTGTGCCCTATAATATCAGATATATTTTCTGCTCAGGGAGACTTCAAGAGCCAGAAGGAGGCAGTGTGGGCTGTCAGTAATTTCACCAGCGGTGGAACTATGGAACAAGTGGCCTATCTCGTCCATTGCAATGTGCTGGGGCCTCTGCTCCACCTACTGACAGTCAAAGACTGCAAGATCATCTTGGTCATCCTGGATGCAATCTACAATATTTTAAAGGTATATTACCTAGACTTTTAGTCCGGTTGCCAGCCATATTGCAAATTGGTCAAATGCTTTGTAAAATGCTGCACATAAGAGTCTGAGAATATTTTATTTAAACCATTCAGCTCAAAGTATTTTGATATTTGAATGTAATAGGCAGCTTATAACAGTAACACCTAATCAGTAATATAAACTGATAAAAAAGGAATTGTGTTGTTTTCAGGGAGATCTTTACATCAGAAGAGAACAACCAAACCAAAAGCAAACTCACTCATTATCTATACACCACTATGCTGATAGAGGGGTGTGTGAAGTGTTTGATTCCACAAAACACTTCTGGAGTATCAGGGGTAAACTTGGTTAGAGCAGAATCCAATAAGATGGAAGTCAATAGTGTCCTCTTCTTCAGACTCAATAAAAGAACAGAAAAAAACCTAACATGCCTCCTTGGGTGAACCTTTTAGAGATGAAGCGAGGCAGATATATTGTTGACTATCAGAATAAAATGTCTGTCACAGGTTCTATTGTATCGTGGAAACTGACTTATATTTTGTTCTTTTCCGCACAGATGGCACACAAAGCAGGAGAGGGTGAGAAACTGACCCTAATGGTCGAGGAGTTGGGTGGTTTGGACAAGATTGAAGCGCTGCAGTCCCACGACAACGAAGCTGTGTACAAGTCCTCTCTCAACATTATCGACCAATTTTTCTCTGAAGAGGTAGGTGTTACTGATTGGTGCCGCTTCAAACTAGCTGCACAGTAGTAGAACATTAGACCTCTGTTGATGCGTATAGATTTAATTATGAAGGCAACTTGAATTTTAAAAGTTTAACTTTACCCATAAGTTTTGTCTGAAGACAAACGTCTCGACCTACTCACGAGCGGTTGCTGGTGGGGGGGCCGTCAACCTTTTGATTGGAAGGTTTTAACCCTTTCAACTAGAAGTGTTTGAAACACTGCATGGATTTATGAGCCATGTTGAAGTTATTAATGTAAAAACATTTTTTATAATTTCGGTAGTAAATGGGATATTTGAACTACCATTAGTCTATTTAATCAAAGAACAATCATTTCATTTAGTTCACTGGTTAAAAAACGAGTTTAAATTGCAGTACTATCTTTATACTATATGACCTTAGTGACTGCATATTATGTACTGAATTTAGCAAGGACTCGTTCAAGTGTGTTTGTATAGTTTGTTACAATAGGATATGAACCACTTCCGTCATCAGTCTGAGCAAACATTGAAAGACTGGCAGGAGAACGACTACATCTCTGTGACTCATTCAAAGATGAAGTGACAACTGTCTTGGCAGAGGCGGCAGTTTGGCACAGCTCAACTGTCTGTTTACTCCTCCTCTGTTTAACTGTTGCCAAGGAATGAATGCGAGTTATTTTGTAGCATACAGTAGCATGAGCTAGTTGTTGGCTAATGTCAAACAAAATACTCATTGCAATCAATGACCCAAACTTATCAAAATACATTCCTTCTTTTAAAATTATGATCTTCCTTATAAAACGAATCTCTGTCTTAGCTGAGAAAAATAGTCTGCAGAATCCGCCTTAATCCATTCCTGTGATGCCATCCCCAAAACATGCTCAGGCTTGATTAATCCTCTGATGCTCCTCTCTTTCCGTCCCTCCTGTCTTTCAGAATGAAGATGAGTCTGTGGTTCCAGAGGTGACAGAAGACGGCTTCGCCTTCCAGGTCCCCGACGACCAAAGCACTTTTCAATTTTAACATCTCCACTCTGCTATTTGTAACATAAAAAGAAAATTTGTACCTTGTTTTTATTTTTGTATTTTTTTTTGGTTAAAATGTCATCCTTGTACGTGACAGTATAAGGACAAATATCCTTCTTTGGATAAATGTTTGTAAATAAATTTTGTAAAAGTATATGGTGTGGCTTTTTGTGTTTCAGATGTAAGCAGGATATGAGCAGGGAAACATGTTTGATTTAGTTGTCGAAAAGATGTGTGGGGGAAAAAAAACAGATCTATATGGATCTGGGAGGAGATTCTTTGTCCATATCACCACTAGGGGGCACTTTGCTTATTCTCACCGCTTGTGAGTTTGGATCCTGTGGTTTTTGCTGTACAGGGAAACTTCTATGAGTGAAATCTACATTTGATGCAGGCACCGAATATCACAATTGGCGAATCTACATTATTTACCCTTGAGAAAATTCATTTTATATTGTTAAAAATGCTGGATAGTTTAAAATAGTTCTCCTCTACATTTCCCTCAAGTTCACGTTGATCTATATTTATCAAGTATTGATAGTTAATATTGATCCGAGTTCCTTGAAGCTGGAACCAACCAGCCAGCCAACTATATTTGAACAGCTTGCAGATGAATTGAGGAAAACAAATGCATAATACTATTTTAAATTAAGATCTGAAACTTCACATTCAAAACAGGAAGTGCTCATTATTGTGGATGAATGGGATGCAACTTAATGAAACAACAATAGTGCCAACTTTTAAACACAATCTCGCTCTGTCTAGAAAACATGTTGTGAATATGCCTATAGAACTTGTTGCTTTATGGACGTATGAATTAAAACAGTACATGTGGGGTCGTGTTAGTTTCAATGAGCCGATGTGCGACCAGCTCTTATTATGAAAGAATCACCGGATGTGCTGCTGCCCCTCACCTCCCTCAGCCTGACTGTCTGCAGGATCAGGCTTCACCCCCCGACAACTTCAGTCTGAGCTACCCGGGCTGAGTGGACGTGTGTCCGGATGGAGGACGAGCCGCTCACCTGAACCAGCTCCAGTACTCGTGCTCTGCCGCATGAACCACACCAGGGACCCGTAGCTACGTGTATTGTGTTCTCAGAGGAAAGGGGCTCTGGATGAGAGTCATTCCATCGACATGACTGTGACACCATTACGTTGCATCAGTCAGCGTGATTTGCTATGGTGATATTCCAAGCTAACGCCGAGGCTAGCAGAGGGATTGTTTTGGGAGATACCTTCTTTTGAAATAAGCTCACACGGCGACACATGAATTAGTGACTTTTTGGTGATTTTCTTGGCTCACGCTGGAACACAGAGGGGGATGTCTAACCAAGGGGTGAGGAGAAACGGCCCAGTGAAGCTGCGGCTGACAGGTAAGCGAATTTAAACCCCCCTCCTGCGCTGCTAAACGCTAGCATGTTAGCCTGCTAGCCGAGCAGGTTAACTCCACATCTGCTGATGGTGAGCCAGCACACTGTCGAAGCTAATGTCGACATTTGTAATCCATATTAAACCTCGTGTGTATCATTATTAGTATCATTATCATCATTATTAGTAGTAGTGGTATTCATCGCACTTAACGTAAGGTAACTAACGCTAACCAGTTTAGCTGCTATGAAAGGCAATAAATGAGCCTAGCTCGTTATCAAAAACCAGCTCACGACTGTAACTGTTTAGACTGCAGGTTAACAAGTTAGCTGGCTAATGTTAACTTGCTGGTTTGCTCACTAAGTTAGCCTGGCTTTAAATGCGTAAACTCTGTATCAGTACGTCTGTGGTCACGTTAATCGACTCGCATGGTATCTCAGCGTGGTGTTTTTTGTGGTGATTTTCAAAGCCTGTTCATCCACATCGTCTCTGAAATCATATATCACTGGTACTCGTCCTCCTCCGTGCAGACATGTTCCAGGGACCATCTCCACTGTGGGGCCTCATACCTGAGCTTCAGGCTCAGAATTATATATAACAATTGTTTTCTTAACTTAACGTGATATCATACTTTCATCAATGACCTTGGTTAATACAGATGATATCTTTCATCGTGGACTGTAATGGTTTGTAACAGTGGAAACACTGAAAATGCATCACTAATTTAGATGCTGACCCAATTTGTTTATGGTATTTGCATTGTGTCACTTGGTAAACAGTGTCTGGTTTGCTCTGACAAACCGTCTTTTCAAGAGGGGGGGGGGCGTTTTAGGCTGAACCTGCATTGATGGATGTGTGCTGCGCTAGAACCAGATTTGAAACCTTTCTCCCTCACCATCTTCTGTTCACCATCGACTGCTGAAATGAGGTGAAGAATAACACACCTAAAAATGGCTTGCTCTGATGACATGTTTTTCAGCATGTAAGGTTTTTGTTTCTAAGACTGACAACCGTGCTGCATAATTCAAAAATTCCCCAAAATTGTTGTTCTAGCACAGTCTGATTTTAATGTAGGGTGGGTTAAATCATGGCAAGGAAGAGTCTTTCGTTCTGCAGAGAATCCTAAAAGTGAGCAACACGTTCGCTTACATATAAGGGGAGATTAATTCTGTTAAGAGTAATGAAAACTCAAAGACGTACCCGTCCGTCCTCCTGCTCCCCTGCCTGCCCTAGGTTTCTTTTTTTTTTCACCTCTGCATATGGAGAATGGTTTTAAGTGGGCTGCAGTGGTCTTCAGACGGAATCCCAGGAATGTGAAACCTCAGAGAGGAAATGGGAGTCTTTCTCCATCATAGACACATCCTCTGTCTGTCCTTCACCAGAGAGAACGGGTTAGCACAATTGTGTCTGTGTGTGTGTGAGAGGAGAGAGAGACATTGGGGTTCAACTGGTGACCACTGTGATGATCTGTGATGCTGAGTAATCATTTAGACTGCTGCATTCATTTACGCGTCTGATTCCTCATGCATTTAGACTTAACATCGCATACCAGCCATAGTCCTGTTTTACTCTGTGGTCTCATAGTGGGTATTTTTTGTTCTCTAAGCGAAAGAGGAAATCTGAAAGCGTGGCTGTAAAGGAGTTAGGGCATTTGCAATAGAATTATGGCCATTTGCCTAAACAACTACGGCTTCATTCTAATTTTCTGTACGAAAAATTATTGGCAAAAGTTGTTAATAGTCAAAAAGCCCAGAACGAATGTAAAAGACTACCTGTTATGTCGGTTGGTGACTTGCCTCAGGAGGTTGAATTCATCGGTTGGTGCAGTCTGTCGTCTCATTGCTATTTCCAAGGCTTCACCCTTGCTGGCCTCAATACATTCTCATTAAGTGTGAGCCAATCGAATAACATTAAAACAATGTTTGTAAAGTATCAACTATTTTGCTTCAGGATACTATTTTAATTTAAATTCTGTTTTGCAATTGTAGATTTCGAAGTTGTAAACTCTGTAAAGGCTTTTTACGATGCTGTCCCCAGTAATACATCTGTTTCAGCTTGGGCAAGTTACCCTTACACAGGCTCTTACTTTACATTCTAGCATTTTGCTGTTTAAAGACTGCACTTTACTTAAGATTCTTGATGATGCAAAAAAAAAAATCAACAGTGGTTCTTCGGATCAAAACCGAAGCTCATTCCTGATCGGTGTTTTTCTAACAGTGTTCCTCACAATATTATTAAATTGACAGATTTAATTATTAACTTCTCTCCCACCGAAGTGAAGCTTTAGCTGCATGCACACATTTGAACAAAAATGTTTCAATCAGTTGGATCGGACATTAAATGGACTGCACACTCTGCCAGGTGCTACACGAAGCCTAAACCGAGGTTGGTGATAACGTGTTTGACATGCATGCTCTGGACAACCTTCTTCTCTGGACATTGTTTGGAGTTCAAGAGAAAATGGCTCTTGATTGGTGCCACAGAGGTGCGACTGTCAAAGGTCCCTTTTAAACAGAGATCCTGCTATATTGTTATGCTGCTTTCGCAAGTTCACACTGAACTAAAGCCGGCTTTGTGTTGCCCCAGTGTGTGATGTAAAGATAAGGTGCTGTTTTTTCCATGACTGTCAAAGTTGTCTGACTGGCGACGAGGAGTGCACGTGACACTGTACAATCTTGTATCCTCTGCTTGGTTGTAGTGGTCACAGATCAGTCTTTATATTATCCTGCTAGAAACTGAGTTGGAGGAGATGAAGTGTGGGCGAGCCACTCAAATCACATCCTTGCAGAGTTCACGCAGCGAGTGAGTGTGTATGAAGCGCAGATCTGATCTGGAGCTTTCGTGTTGTCTGAACTAGAAACAACACAACAGCATTGGTGTCTTCATACCCGTTCTCCCTTTTACTCAGACACCTACTTGGCTCTGTGATCACCCCTGCTGCCGTAGAGCCAGAACAATTATGCCTCCCTGCGCATTTCATATAGATTGGAAGTTTGGAATAAAGGTCAACATTCTTGCCTTGAACATTTTATGTATAAGGGGCTATAGTTTCCCACCCTCACTGGGATCCCTCCTGTCATGGAAGTGGATTAGAATAGGCGTAGGATACACACTGCAGGATTTTACTGTATTCATCTCCAGGTTTGTCGTCACACACTGAATTCAAATGCCACCTTCTAAATGCTTTTATTTAGGGATCAGCTTTTCGATGCTTTAATTATTAATAATTATAATTACTGTTGTTTGAGTTTGCAGGGGGACCCTGTGTTGTCGTGTCCACATAGAATTTGCTGCCATGCTTGTAAGAGACCCATGTCGAGTTTTGAGAGCTGTTTTTCTTCATAACAGTTAGTTTATCTTCTCTCTGTCTCCTTTGTAGGAGGAATTGGTGTAGGGTTTTCTGAAATTAAACAAAAACATGGGGTTTTACCTCAGCTTCCTTATGTGGATTGAATCTGGAGTTCCTTAAAGGTTAACGTCATGAGATGTACGAGGCGATGAATCCGTCTCTCACCCCCCCCCCCCCCCCCCCCCACAGATATGGCCTCTTGGCCGCCCTGTGCTGCGGCTGCCTTTGCTACTAGGGAGGGAGTCTTTGTGATCCGTTTCATCCATTAGCCTCCAGTTGGCACATTGCAAGCAGGGAATCACTGGAAGAAATCATCTCAGGATTTTTCCTGTTGTGTGTGTGAGAACGCGACACTAAATCAAGCAAGGGAACCCACATGAGCTTTTTTCTTCTGTAGCGTTCGTCTGTGGGGTGTGTAGAGACTGCTTTTTGAGAGTTAAGGGTTGGGGTTAGAATTAGGTTTTGGTTCGGGAATGCACGTTGTTAATCAGTGTTCCCCATGGGAATAGTGAAATAGAGCTGTATGTTCCTCATTGCAACATTTTGGGAATCGAGTGCTGGAGCTCGTGTGTGTCGAAGAGGGAAAAAGCAGGAAGCTGGTGATTAAGATAAAGATCCAGCCTCCGTCCCCGGTCCGGCATTAGCGCTCGGGCAGAGTGCATTTTAGGGAAGTTATCAGGGGCCACTGTCAGCTTGCTTGTATGTGCAAGCACAATGTCCGTATTCTCACAACAGAAGTCCGACACACACTTTCACCTGCACACCCACACAGTCTCCCCTCATACGCACACAAGGTTCCACAGGATGCACTGTCAGCACGCAATGCTGAGCTAAATGAGGCCTGTCGACTCCAAAAAATATAAAGAATGAATGTTGCATAGAGTGCCCCATGGTGACAGGGAGAAACCAACAGGAGCTGTCAACTTTCAACGTATGATGTCCACATGGGGCTAAGATAATTATACATGATGGATAAGCTTTGATCACAGCAAAATGATGGGAGAAGTAAAAGATGTTTGAGGAGAGATGTATGTAAATGTTAAATATATGGGGTCATTTTGGATTTTTTATATCTAGTAAAGCCGCTTAAAATGAGATAAAAGAAAATACAGCTACAATAGCACACGAAGGGGAGCGCAAATTCTAACAGTCCCCTTATGAAACCACGTTTAAATGCACTAGATGTAGATTTTGTTATTTGGATGTGCACACAATTTCTGTCCCTAATTATGCATTTAAATGGATTCTTGCTTAATCTGTGAAAACAAAATACATCCTATCTCGCAATGTTAAAGAAAGTTAAGAAGATTAAAAACTGCATGCCTCCAAATAATGTAATGGGCTCTTTCTTTGAATGTTTCACACACACGTTTCATGAAAACACAGTCTGTAGTTTTTGCATAATCCTACTTACAAAAAAATCAACCATCTATCAATCAAACAAACATGACCTCTTTGGCCAATTATTATTGTATTCTCAGTTTGCCCGAATCTGTGATCGTAAATATATTTTTCCGTCTCACTATCTTCTCTGACTCACTTCATCTTCTTTAAACTGACAGTATTACTTCTGCTCTCCAGTTTTGACTTCCTCTCTGTATGATTTGAATATAAGCTGATTACATAGTCCTCTTAGTAGTGTAGGGACTTAGGCTGAGGATTTTCTGGTGCCGTTTCATGTCCAAGTGTCTTTTTTAAATATTTTTTAAATTTTTTAAACAACACAAAGGTTTGACGGGTGAAATGTGGACCCGAGTCAGTGATTGTGATTCATCAGCACACAATAGACATGAGTCATACAGCAACGTGTTTATTGTGTTGCTCTCAGTTTAATATATAACCCTTGGAGCCTAATTTTGGAGCCAACAATACTCAAAGTGCAGTTTGACCCAGTTATGAAGCGATTAAAAAGCACGGATCAAAAACTCTGCCTGCTGCAGAAATCACCTCAAAGATATTTGACTGTTGGTAAGATTTTCACCATGTTTATCTGCCTGTGCCTGCTGCAGTGTGTCATCAGGAGTCTCGGCGTCTCGCCTAATTCTCACATGACATCCACAGTTCCCTGCAAAAATAGACATGACATCATACCTGTAACCTTACATAAAACAACATTTTCAGGTGTATGGTACTCTCTCGCTCTCTCTTGCCCTAACTGAGGTTAAACAAAAACTGCTTCCTAGTTGCATATTTTCACTCTGCAGACCACTTATCAATGATGGATGATGGACTATTATTATTTATGGCCTTTTACAAAGGGAAACTCAATGGATAAACATAGGGCTGGTAGAAGCAGCAAGACTGTGCGAGCTGCAGCAGTTCTGCGAGGTAGCCGTCATGCACGTGCAACGCAGGCATAAGGAAGAAAGTTGCTCAATAACCTTAGCTGCCCAAACACTCAGACAAGTAAGCCTTTAGCTGTTCTATATCATCTAGCATCTCTACCTCAGCACATTGAAAAAGCAGTGCTTTGTAAATGGAGGTCAGCGATTTGTCTTCCTCTAGCTGTGTAAAGGCATAGAGTCAGTGCTTGTGTTCTTTCAGCTAGCATTCACTGCAGTATGATGTGTAGAAGCCTACTTGCTCATTTGCATACTGCTTACCTCCCCTTGCTGGATCAGACACTTCCTTTTTGACTTGACCTCTTGCGTTTCCCTGACCCTGTCTGTCACTGTGTATTTTGTACATGCAGTGAAGGACTGAGTGCTATTCTTCATCTGAGATTTGAAGGGAGGTGAATGTGCGAGAATAGATATTTTTTAGCTTGGAGAGTGTGTGTGTATACTATTCATTCTTGCTTGGTGGCCGATGAGTGTGTGTGTGTTTATGTACCTCAGCGCAAACATTTTGCACTTGATCTGTTGAGACAAGAGAGCAGCCCATATAGGGCAGTCCCCGGCTGCTGCTGTCAACCCCTCTGTCGTCAGCTCTTCTTCCACCGACTCACCTCGTCTTCGTGTCTTTCTCATATAATGAAGTCAACTCCATAAGTCGTATGAATATGGCCATTGTACATTGTGAAAACAGGCATTGTCACATCAATTTGAACCATAATCATTTAAGCATTTAGGGCTAGTTATGTTTTAGAGGTGCAATCAAAAGCAGCGAGTCTTAAATCACTGAATTGCAGTTCTCTAAAGCCTAAGTTTGGGCGCTAACCAAACATTTGGATTAATTAGATGTCTTTGGATAGTTCAGTGGGTCAGAAGTCTTCTTGCTGAGTTACTAAAGCAAGTCAGTTCCTCCCTCAGTCTCATTCCTCTCGCGTAATTATACATTTTACAGTTTTCCGACTTTTTCATCAACTGTGACGGGCATAATTCTTTGCTGAGGCACTGCGCTTAAGTCCTATAGTGGTCGGGAAAACCCTGCGGTTTCTTAGTTTCTCTCTCTTGAGATGCTTTGCCAAGTCTTTACTGCAGATGCCTCCAGTTGCTGCCTCTTTGTGGGTCTGTCTGCCTTCAGTGGTGTCTTCATTAAGTGTAAAGCAGGATCAATTGGCTTGAGGTAAAGTGACAGATACAACTGACAAGAATATTTCATTTATTTGCCCTGAGAAGCTGTTGGGTTTCTTTCCCAGCATGTTTTGGGTGCATTGTCCACCTGTACTGAATCTGATGTTTTGCAGGGTTAGGCTGAATGTGAGCAGACAGTGTAGCTCTTTCAGATCTCATCCTTGATAATCAGCAGTCGCATCATCAATTAACACCAGTGACCCAGTTCCATTGGCAGCCATACTTGCCCATACCATAACACTGCCTCCTCTGTGTTTGACAGATGGTGTGGTGTGCTTTGGCTCTTAAGGCATTCCTTTCACTCTTCATACTTTTCCCTTTCCGTCATTCTGGCTCAAGTTAATCTTGGTTTCATCCCACCAATTAATCTTGTTCAGAACCGACCAGCCTATTTTAAGTGTTGGAATTGGAATCTGAGGTAAACCCCCTTTATTTGCATTAATAAAAGCATCTCCTTTATGTAGACTCACTAACAGTGATATGTCTACCTCCTCTAGAATGTTCTTGAACTTGCAAGATGTTGCCAATTTTCGATCTTCACCAAGGAAAGGATTTTGCCATCATCTTCTCTTACCTGCCACTGTCTTTTAGGATGTGGGGATGGTTCGGCCATCCTTAAGGTCTCTGCTCCCTGTCTGATAGGTTGGTTGGTTGGTTTATCTCAACCTCCTTCACTTTGTCATGGGCCACATATAAAGAGTTTCCATGAACAGCTACCAAATGCAACTTGAACAATTTGATTCAACCAATCTTCTTGTGTCCCTGAGTTGCTTTGTGACAACACCCGCAATACAGATTACACCAGAAATTAATAAGAAAAGACGTGTGTTAGCTCAATTTCTGTAGAGCTCCGAATGAGTGAGATCTTTAACATTAGATTTCACTGTGTGCAGCCTCACTCTTCTACTGCAGGCACATGAGTCAAAAAGGGCCATGCTCACAGACGCCAGTCAGTCAGTCATTCAGTCAGTCAGCCAGCCAGCCAGTCAGCCAGCCAGCCAGTCTGTCACAGACATTCACGTTGTAGGGGCTGAAATGTAACCTTAAGGAAGTTATTAATAATGGAGTAAAGAATGTGTCTGTTGTGCACTGCTCATTTCATAAAGTAAAAAGCTGTATGTGGTGTCACATTGGTCAGACATCTATCTTGTTTTCAGAGCTTTCAATGTAAACCAGCCCTATAACTTGAGCGTTAACCGTCTTACTCTGTCCTCAATACTCTGGTGATTTTAACTCAACCAAGCAACTCTCATGGATATATATATATATATATATATATATATATATATATATATATATATATATATACTGAAAGGCTTTAGAATTGTAGAAGTGAATCTATCAATGTTGTGCTCAGCGTAGCCTCTCCTTGGAGAGCTATTAACTGTCTTACTGTTTAAGAAATGGTAATAAAAGGATGCAGAGACAAGATAAATTTAACATTTAAATGCAAATGAGTAAATAGAATTAAATGGATGTTTGTTGTTGTTGTCTTTAAATATGCACTATGAGGCAGCTATTGTATCGAATTACAAAATAATTGCAATCTTCTAAAAAAAGAGACAAAAAGCATGGTGCTCTAAACCATTCCCAGCCTTGGGGAGTAACCTAACAATAGTGATCAGGTTAGCACACAGAAGGCTTTGCGGTAGTGGTATATAACATTTCTTATTCTAATAGGATGCATTTATATGCTAAAACCCTGAATGCGGCTGGTCTATGCTTGCATCTGGTCCCCTGGGTCTCTGAGGCAGACGTTGGTGCTAGACTCTTATAATCAAGTGTGAAATGGTCTGAGTTTATTGGATGTATAAGAGCCCTTGTGTAAAAATGGAAGCACTGTGGCAAGACTAATTGGGCTGGTTAATGATCTGTGTTTCATTTACAGTGAACAACTTAGTCAAGTCATCTAGCTGTGAATCTGGTGGCATAATATCATCTGGTGTAAATGTTCAGTACTATAGATTAGTCTCTGTGCAAAGTCCTTGTCAGGAGAGAGATGATGCTCCCGTTGTGTGTGTGTGTGCGTGTGCGTGCGTGCGTCTGTCTCTGCTTGGTCTTGCCCCTACCGTCTGGGGTCACTGTGTTGTGGATATAATGTAGCTCTATACCTAAACTTCCTCCAGCTCTGTTTAGTCTGCATCACCAGCATAGGCTTCAATTGACCACACGCATATCACAGGTTCTATACACATTCACGCTCACGTGTCCCTCTTCATATGGATTCGTTTTATTCATTCTGGGACCCAGCTGTGTTTACGTTATCTGTTGTCAGTGAGTCTAAAAGGAAATACAGGAGACGACAGATTTAAGACCCAGCAAATCAGACAAAATTATAAGGCCCACTTTAATTAATTTGTAGTTAAAACGTTAAAACTTCGCACAGCACATTTGCTAATCCCAAATAACAGATGTATATCTCAACCTCAACTTAAAACTTGGTTTCGTCCCACCAATTAATCTTGTTGAGAACTGACCAGCCTAATATGAAAACTTGTTCATATCATTAATGTTTACATATCTTTACTGCATATGAATGTGGATACTCAATGAAAGGATGCTTACATATTTCTTTAACTACATAGTAATATAATACTTATCTGTAATATGTACGTTAAGATTGGTTTTAAGATTAAGAATTTGTTTTGGCGAGCTCACCCAAACATAGAGAAGAAAATGTTAAAAAATTTAAAATACATGACATGAAACATGTAAATAATGTGAGCCTTTTAATAATAGCCCTACTGACTGGTTTCCTACAATCTACAGACACTGAATCAGAGTGAGTATTTGTATTTATCTAACCCATGGTTCACTTGGCTGTGGGGATCTCAGTTACGGCTGTCTGGTTAGTTTGATGGTGGGAAACAGTAGGCTGTCTTTGCTCTCCATCTCTCTGTAACATGATCAGTTAACGATGAGTTAACACCAGTAAAGTACATTCCAAAGTGTGAGCTACCCGAAATCCACCGCTCTTTAAGATCTGACGGAGGCTTTGAGGCGTTAAACAGAGGTGATTGTTTTTATTCCTCTGTATCAGAATAAATTATAAATTGTCTTGGCATTGGGATCTCTAGAGTCAGAGCGATTTTGGCAATCCCTGCATACATATTGATCTACACAACAGTCAAATGTTTTATTATTGCAGCTTTTTAATCCAAGGATATCAAGAATATCTGTTTTTGCTGCTTCTTTACGACGCTCATCTTCAAATCAAGTGAAGCTTGTGTGAACACAGAGCTCCACACTGTTTTGGGCATCTTTCTCCTCTCCTCTCCTCAAATTTCAGTCCCAGGTTTCTGCTGCGTGGAATCATACCCCGCTGTTTCATTGATACATTTGTTTTCTGGTGACTCTAGGATTTTACTGTTAGAGTTGGCACATTTATCACAACCACAGAAAAGCAGGCATAGATGAGGACTTTTCTGGAGTGACGCCAGCTGCATGCAGCTGGTCAGCCCTCTAATAACTCACAATGAATGCTTCTTGATATCTGATCGGCCCTTGATGATTTGTTTGGAGACATAACTGTCAGCAATGACAAATTCAAGCTGGCTCAGGATGTTCAGACGCGGTCTTTGTTTCTCAGCAAAGCACTGTATTTTAAGAAGAGTTTGGTCTATTAGGAGACTGTGAGTCAGTGATGAAATCTCACCGGGGCACCACAAGTCTCATAATTCAGCTTTACGACTCTTTGCGCATTTGACCATGTAACACACGGGGAGATTACAAGCCTTCTACCACACCAAAACTTGAGGGTCCAATGAACATTTAGCTTCAGGATAAAGCTTGCCTATTTACAGGTGCACTGAATACAAAGAATACATAGGTATGACTGTATTGGCGGCATGTTTATCATGTCACAATATAACCTATGTTCTTGCCTTTATTTGTATTAATATGTTTGTGAAACTTTGTCTGCAGGCTCTGGTTGTTACAGTTAATACTACAGTTTTTCTGCTTTACAAATTACTTAAGAACTTGGTGTCATCTGTGTACTGCAGAGCAGGAAAATGGAAAGACTGAACACCTCAGTATTGCATAACCTTGCCTCGGACTGGAGAGGAGGTGGGCTTCAATATGCAGAATACATTAAACTTTCCAAGTGCTTCAGGAGGATTTTCCCGCAGAATATGGAGAAGTATCACGTTTTTCTTTTCATAGGGCTAGAGCATAATATTTCTGACAGCCTCTGCCTTATGAGGGAAGGCAAAAAAAAAAATCTGAGTCTTAAAAACTTAATTTGGAACATGTGCAAAAGCAGGTAATAGGTCTACAGATTTTGTTCCACCCCGACTGGGTTGCTCTCACACTTTAATGCGTCCTACCTATCTCTGTTCCTTTCACTGCCTGAACTCTCTGACTCCCCACTGCAGCCTCTCATCATGTGTCTCTGTATCCTGCGTTTTTCTCTTCTGTCTTTTTACCCTCTTCTTTTTGCAAACAGGATGTCTCTCATCTCTCTGTCATTTCTCTCGTCTCTTTCCTCTCCCTCTCTCACCCCCGGATCTTGTCCAGACAGTTGACAGACAAATCTGCCGGTGTGGCTCCAGTTTTGTGTTTTTTTTTCTTTATCTGTTTTCAACTTGTGATGTACACACACACACACACACACACACACACACACACACACACACACACACACACACACACACACACACACACACATGTGCATCAGCACAAACATACTTCCTGTACTGGTCCCTCAACACAGTACAGTACTCTGACAGTGTTTGATAAAGTTTGCTTGGTGACCCTAAGAAGTCTGTTGTGGGATTCCAGGGACCCTTTGCAAAAATTATTACTTTACTTGACATTCAGTCACTCAAAAGTATCATAAACCATCCAATAAAGTCTTTAAGTTACACAATTTATTCCAAATCAGGAGTACAAGGAACACATGATGCCAAATCAATAATCATGTTTATGTTAATCTGAAATAAATAGCAAATCATACAGGATTGCATTGTATTGATGGGGCCAAGAAATGTTCTTTGTAGATCAATTTTTTTTGTCAAAGACGGTTTTGCTTTGAAATCACAGAACAATGTTGAATCAGGCATATTAGTAAAAAACTGAAACCAAAAAAGAATGTTCTAGTGTTTCTCTTTGATTCCTAGAAAATGAAAAATCTGTACAGTACACAACATCAAAGAAAGAAGATCATCTTCAGATTAGTCACTGTTGCTACGCCAGAATCATAAATATTAACTAGTGTGGATAAAGACAACGCTTTTAATTTCTCACTGGTATTTCTGGAAAATCCCAGTGGATGCAGGAAGACAGATTCGACTTTATGGATCACACTTTCCTCCCCCTCACTTTCCCCCTGCTACTGTTTCTGCAGTCACATTACCCTTGTGTGTGTGTTGTGAACCACTCAGCAAGACGACTGCACACACCCACCCACACACACACACACTCACTGACACTGCCACTCAAATCACACTCTGTGTCTGTGTTTTCAGTTAAACTGTGGGAGAGAGGCAGTCGGACTATATGAGAAATACAGTGGTTTGTGTTGTGAAGATGAGGATCAGGTAACTCGGACAGTGCCGGTGTGCCACACCATCCCACTCTGCTCTTTACATAATCATAATAACTGAAGGATTTGCCACCTGTTAACCAAGGTTTAGATGTAAAGAAAGAAGATTTGTAGCAATAATGCCGGACTAGACTTTAAGCCTTGGAGCATCGGTTGTGCACGTGTGTGTATTGGAATGTGGGGTGTATCATCAGCAGGCTAATCCGGCGGAGCAAATCATCAAACGTCTTGGCGGACATTAGAAAATACTGGTGGTGTTATTCATGATCAATCTCTTGCATTGGAAGAATGAGAGACACATACTCGCCATTGTCACGCTGTGCTTGATTTGATGTGCATGTGAGCAACTACATTCACGATGCAGCCGGTTTGTATACGCAAACGCATGTTTTAAACAGCAAGTATATCTCTGGCCTAACAGTAAATCAACATTACGTGGCTTCATTCTTATGCCTTTTTTTGTCTTTTCTTAAAAGCTATTTTTTCTTATTGGTGACTTTCATAGAATTTTTGCTGTGTACAGTACACTGCAGTCGTGTTCAGTGGCAAGTTTACTGTTTGAACCACTTGCTCAATATAGCTGTAAAAACAACTGTGTGTTATTGAAACTTTTGCAGAGGTAGCCGCAAGGTTATGATTCTGTCAGAGTTTGAATTTTTATGAGTAAAGCAGGCCTTATTGTGGAGGTCACTAATTAGGCATGGAAATGAGTGGAAAATGTATTACTTTATATGCAACCAGTGTTGCCCCATGCTAAATAAAGCACTGTCCTCATTGGTCATTACTGTGGTCTATGTGAACCAAATATGGTCAGGTTCGCTCTTGTTGTAAGTGATTTGGTGCCACACATCACCACCATCCAGCTACACACAACAAAAAGCCTTGGAATCCGCTGTCAGTCTGCCTGGCTCAGTTGAATATTCATGTGTACACAGAGAGATGAGGAAAACTCCTATAGCCTTAAATAAACTCTCTCCATCCTATTCACACTCTGACAGAAAACATGGGCAGCACTGCCCCACCTCCTTCTCTGTGTTGTCGCTTACTTTCTCTCCAACCCCCATCTTCACAATAGCCATCTGTCTCGCACCAATTCAGTCTCACATCTAACCACTGTTGGTTGACTTGCTCCCCTCACCCTTGTCTGCTGTCAGCAGCATAGTGCATATAATGGCAACATGAATAGAATGGTATTTGGTGCAACTGTCATTCACTGTAGTATGTCAACTACAGGTGAAAATACTGCCCCGGTTTTCCAGTGGTTACAGAAAGGTACACTGTGAAATGTCTTAGATTTGTTTTTCAAATCATTGCATAATTAGATAAATAAATCCTTAAATTAACCTAAATTTCCTTCTTATTCAGCAGTAATTCAGTAATGAAACATTGTTTGGAAAATATCCCAACTCTGTTGCAGAAGTTCAACACTTTGTTTATTTTCAGGGCTTCATTTACTTCCGTTGCTGCAGAAAAAGTGCAAGTTCACCCTGTTGAAGGCCTGTTTCCTTTTAAACATACAAGATTTTTCAGTTTTCAGTGACCTAAACTTTACTAAATTACCTGTAGTTTATTAACGATGTAGAGACGCAGTCTAATGACTCACTATTTTGGCAGTGGCTGTTCCATATTGACAGTGGCTGGTGCGACTGGTGATGATATACGGGAAACCATGTCCAACACTCGTGTAGGACCTATTCACACTGCATCTATTTGTTTGAGTCCAAACCAATGGTCGGTTCTCCCTGCTGTACTTTTTGTTCTGCTTTACACTTGTTGAAATTGAATGGAATAACTTGTGAGTCATTATAATCACAGTCTTTATTGCCCTTTCTTTTACCCCCCGCCCTTCATTTTCCTTCATATTTTCACGTTTCGTTCCTCTGTTTTATTTTTCCCAATTCCCTCTTCCATCCCCACAGTTCTACTCTTTTATTGCTCTTCTTCCCTCCTCTTAGTTCTCTCTAGATGCCCGCCTCCCCACCCCAACCTCTGAATACTCTTTTCCACTTCATAATCATGGTCGTCATCTCATTCTGCCTCTGTCTTTTCTCATTCCCTTATGTCTAAGGGCTAACGGACCATACAGAGACAGATGAATCCTGGCATCCATATGGGAATAAACACACACATTCACACAAATGGAGCGCAGACATACTGTATACACAAGCCTATTATTTATGCGCACAGATACACAAACACACAATCCTGGGTGGCTTTGAAGCACCTTAAGGAGGGGAGCTGGGGAAGCTTTAATGTAACGCCTGCTCACAGAGCATCACTTGGCTGCATTCAAACTTTTCAAAGATCATGTAAATATAACAAGAAAAAAACATCTTGTGCAAACAAGATGTACAGTATGTTGATTATCATAATCTAGAATAAGACACCAACTAAAGCCATAGCATTTCTTTTAAATTATCTAATCCTGCGTTTACATTTGTTGTGTCTGTGAACTTGTTAGAGGAACAGCACAACAAGTCTTTTCTCTCCTCTTTTGCTCTAGCCATATCCACATATCGATGCAAGGAAATCCCTCTCGGTGAGACTCATAGGCAGCAGTCTCATGTGCTTAAATCCAAGAATTCCGAGCTGCATTCCTGAGACAGTTGTTACATGAATCATTTACAGTATGGACAAACGGTCTGTGCTCATAAAGATACTAAACCAACTTTACATCAGCTCAAGCCACGTGCGGATAAAATAAGCGATCTCCCAGCTATTCGTGCACCTAATGAGTCACATGGGAATGACTTTCCTGTGGAATGATATTATACCTGACTCTATCTAAATTAAAGTTCAATCTGAATGCTTCCTATATGAGTATAGCAGTTACTTTGTGACTCATGCTTTAGATGAGCTTAAATACCCCCGGCTTATTTCCTCGCCCGTATTTCTTTTATTTCTTTATCCCTCGCTCCGTCCTTTTCTCTCTGCTTCATGTCACCTTTCTTTCTTACTTTCCGACCACCTTTGCACTTCATCTGTTCCCTTTGATTCAGCCTGCCTACCCCAAAAAACTATTTTACCTTATAGCCCATGTTCTTTTTCATATTTATCTGTACACATCACCTCAATCTCTGACCTTTTTTGAAATATATAGTCAGAATACAATGGCAGATTCTTATAGACTGTATATAAACAAATGAAGCCAAAATATTCTGGATATGAATACTGCCATCTTGCGTGGGACATGTCATTTGGAGCCCGAGTCTGCAGAGTAGTAATCTGCTGATCTGTGGGTGTGTTGTTATTTATATATAATGTACATTCTCTGTTCTAACTGGACAGTTGGTTACGTATTCATGGGCTGCTAGACAGACCAATGCATTTGATTAGTTTGTCGATTCCAATCTTCTGTTTTATTTCTTGGTAACTAATCGAGGTTGTAGAGAACTGGGAAGCCAAATACTTAACAATCAAATTGGCTCCATTTTGTTAAAGTTGCGTAGTTGTAAACAACACCAGCTTCTGTTTCCAATGGAATCAAGATGATTGTAATTGGCTTTCACCAGGCTGTTGCTCACACTGCAGCTGAGGATAGGTTTCCCCATGTAGTGTAGCTGGAGTTTTTTTAAGTTTGTGGAGCTCTGCATGAGATAAGATTGATTTCATTCACAATGAACAACCATCGCTGTCCCAGCTTGTAGAATCTTTGAGTGATATGATATGTTTGTATTAGTGAATGAGCCAATAGGACAAAGGCTTTTTGGCATTTTGCACTCCAAAATGTATCCCTTGCAGTATACTGTGGGGGTTGTGTAATTCAATGTCTAGTGAGAAGAGGAGCAGTAAAATCAAAATCATTCGTCCTGATGACATGGCTGGACCGACAGTTGGTTTACTCTTGTCTGCCTGCAGGGCGTCCTGTCTTCCTTTGCTGCTAAAAATATAACTGTACAGAAATAGAGATCCAATGCAGGGTAAATCAATCAACCTCCATTTATGGACTAAATTCACCAAAAAATGAAAGGCACACTTGCAGATAGATGGGGTGGTTGAACTTCAGCCAATGAAATTTATAAAAAAAGATTTCCAGACATCCTCCTGATAATGGTACTCTAAGGATGTAAGTGCAGACTGGCAAATTTCCTCAACTTTCAGACTTAATTCTTGTCAACGCTGCTCCATCTTTTATCCCTCCCCTTCTCTCCTGTCATCTCCTATTATATCTCTCTCTGCCATCCCTGCTACTCCTTTGTCAGTGTAAACCCTGCCGTTTTGTCACTGTCATTGAATCTCTCCTCCAAACTACCCTCTCCCCTTTCTTTTTTTAAATTAACATATTTGTTCACAAATAGACAAGAAAAAGAACAGATATAATCATTAGAACTATACAACACAAAGGGAGTACACGTGACGTTACAGACAAAATATATACAATATAATAAATTTAAATATAACTACTTGTTTAGAGTTCAGTGTATCAATCACCTTCTCCCCTCCCCCCCTCCCTCTGCATTCCCATTCCCTTTCTCCCTCTCCGCTGTCTGCGTTCCACAGATTTGTGACTCTTGATAGACCTCTTCTCTTCCCCTCCTCACATTCCTCCCCCTCTCCCTTCTCCATTCCACCGTAGTTTCCTACCTCCAGATGAACACTTTGTCTTTACCTCCTCACCCCTCTCCAGCCCAGCCCTCCTCCCCGGTGTAGCGATTACGTTCCACCCCAGATTCCTGACTCCTTTCTGTTGGCGTCTCCTTGGGGCAGCGGAGAGGGGGAGTAGGAGGGGGAGTGTCAGCTGTAGACTGCTGGCCTCTTAAATGAATGACATAATTGGCATCCCGAGCATTCGCTGGGCTGGAAAGAGGCTGAGGGTGGGAGTCTGGGAAGGAAGTGCAATGTAGATTAGAAGCCGACTTTGGCGACACTGCCCAATTTTAGAGACCCATAAATGCGAATTCACTCCACAACACTATTATTTTTTGCAGAGTGCACTGGCAGCAGAAACACAAAAGTTGGTCACGCACACATAGAGTACTTGTGCTTGACACTTTTCCAAACATGCATTCTCCGTGTTTTCTATAGAATGAGCCATTCCGCCAGGGAGGCGTGAGGAGGGGAAGAGGAAGTATTTTGTTTAACTATTGGACAATGCTGTGAGTGAGCCAGCGTGGCGCTGTAGCAAGAGTCATAACAGTGAAGAATATGGGCCTTCTCTTTTTAAATATATATGACTGTCACTAATGATTCGGGGGGTGTCAGAGGTATTTACATATGGGTATTTATGTGTGTGTGTATATATATATATATATAAAGTATTGCATACGTAATAAGTATCTCTTTCAATCCAAATATAACTATGATTACACATTTTCGGTAAGTTTAAACCTTAGTGATGCCACATCCTGTGATCATGTGATGCAGTATGACCTATTTAGTCTAGAGAACATTTTGTTGTTCTCAAATCATATAATGCAATTATGCTCTAATATAAAAACATTTTTGGAAATATAAAATGTGTGTGAAACCTGCGGAGTATAGTACCCTGGTTCACTGTGGATCGGCTCGCATCAGGTGAGGAGTGTGCACAGGTAAGAGGAATCAAATTCTGGCTTTGTGCCACTTTTCATTACTTGATAACCTAGTTTTTGGAGGCGTGCCTTCAAAGTTTGACTTTCACCCTGTATTATTATTACACTTTGATGGTGTTTGGGTAACATTTTCAGTCAGTTATAACCTGGGCCCTAAATTACCCTAACCATTGTGAGGAGAAGTTTGCAGTTCCAGGTCATTGCCTGTCTCATGTAAGCACTCATCTCAGGAGAGATTCATGTTTATGTTGTTGTTTTCTAATCTAATTAATGATCAGTCTTGACGCCACACCATGAACTGATGATATCTCATGTCATATCTCATCACTTTAGTATTATGGGTTTAATTGGGCACTTTATTTATCCCTTCACAGAATCGCAGTTTAAATTTGATCAATGGTTTGGACACTCACCTCTGGTTGATTTATTGTATTCAAGATATTATTTAGGTTCACTGGTGCAGACTCATTAAACTTTTTATGATTCAAAATTGCTCCCCAATAACTTGCCCTAATATACCAGGTGCAGCAGAATTAGCTGCACAGCAAATCAGACACACTTTGCACTAAAATAGTGGATAATCATAGGACCACCATCACTCCATAACAGCATCGTCATCTAAGTACAGCGAGGGGATGCTGATGCAGCCCGGGTTGACTGACCTGTCCTTGTAGTGCTTGAATTAAGTGAACAAATGAACCACAAATGGCTTTGCCTCGCTGTGGAGTTGACAGTACAATCACGCAATGTCAACAACCCCTTTGGTCTAGGGCACAGCGGCCCAGCTGTGGTTTGTTAATGTTAACACTGAGTGCGAGAGGCATGCTGGTGGTTCAGTGAACTGCACTTGGCAAATCATACACTTTTGTGAACTTGAATACAGCTCATGTCCTTTTGTCCTGCAATCATCTTTCTAACAAACATAATTACAGAGTAATTTCTGTAAAATGCAGTTTGTTTTACTGTGTTGTGTAGTTAAGGTGTGAACCTTTACAATTGTGATGCAAATCCCCACAGTTCTTAAAATACCACTGATACCACTCAGAATAAATGTGCATTGGGACTGAACATGTTCTTAAAAAAAATAAGCTATTTCAGTGTATATAAAAGCACTAATTTGGAGGCCTCTACCAATTCTACTGCCGCTATTCCACCATATATTTATGCTAAACTGAATTATTGCATATTAAAATGAACTTCGAGTCCTATTTAAAATAAAAAAACATATAAACCATGGACAAAGTAATATGGAAAACACATATATAACTTGAGGGTTTCATTTAATCATATTCCTATCGCGATAACAAAGCTATGTTCAAGCTAAAACGGTCAGATCCATCGAAGGCTACACTGTTTTGGATTTTAGCATCTGACTCGTCCCACCCCCTACCCCTTTCCCCAACAAATGGCACAGGCGACAGGAGACGGTACAAATCGCAACTCTGAGACTCCCTTGAGAAAACAAATTGGAATCCCCTGACACCCCCCTGCCCGAGTCAGTTAATGACCTTTCACCCTTTGACCAGAACTAACGGCAACCTTCAGTCTGACCTTTATCTTCAGACAGATGGAGACGCTGCAAAGCTCCCGCCTCTCTTACTGCCTCTCTTTAAGGGCAGAAGCAATGTTTTGTAATGAATGATGAGGGACTCTTGCTTATTGTAATGCATAATGTAATTATCATTCATCTTGATTTATGTAAAAAGCAGCGTGGCATCAGCTTGGCATCAGTGTGGCTGTGTTTATCTGTAGTATGACTCTTACTGCAGAGGGGGTTTCCATTCTGCAAATTATAATGATTGCATATTATTACATTATACTACAAATGTTGCTGCTACAAACATAGGGAATTGTTATATTTGTCCCGGTGACAAGGATTTTTACTGGCGACTCGTCTTTTTGGTATCTCATGGTAATGACACACGGGATAATTACATCTTTGAAAAACATTTAACTGATAGTCATACAGTGCCTTGCATAAGTATTCACCCCCCTTGGACTTTTTCCCATTATGTACTGTTACTAACTGGAATTCAAATAGACTTAAATAAACTTTTTCCCGTTTGATCAACAAAACATGCATAGTACTTTGGAGGTGCAAAATAAATTTTATTGTGACACAAACAATAATGAGAACAAAAAAGTTGACATCTGTTGGGTGCATAAGTATTCACCCCCCTGTGTCAATACTTGGTAGAACCCCCTTTCGCTGCAATTACAGCTGCAAGTCTTTTGGGGTATGTCTCTACCATGTCTCTACCAGTCTCTTTGCACATCTAGAGATGGAAAGGTTTGTCCATTCTTCTTGGCAAAAAAGATGAAGCTCAGTCAGATTGGATGGAGACCGTCTGTGAACCGCAATCTTCAAGTCTTGCCATAGATTCTCTATTGGATTGAGGTCTGGGCTTTGACTGGGCCATTTTAAGACATTAACATTCTTTAATCCAAACCATTCCTTTGTAGCTCTGGCTGTATGTTTAGGGTCATTGTCCTGCTGGAAGATGAACCTCCGCCCCAGTCTCAAGTCTTTTGCAGACTGCATCAGATTTTCTTCAAGGATTTCCCTGTACTTGGCTCCATCCATCTTTCCCTCTATTCTG
Organism: Pleuronectes platessa; assembly: GCF_947347685.1. Lineage (NCBI taxonomy): Eukaryota > Metazoa > Chordata > Actinopteri > Pleuronectiformes > Pleuronectidae > Pleuronectes > Pleuronectes platessa. The sequence continues at coordinate 18,115,103 of NC_070628.1, read as the reverse complement.
ACCAGTTTCCCTGTACCTGCTGAAGAGAAGCATCCCCACAGCATGATGCTATCACCACCATGTTTCACTGTTGGGATGGTGTGTTCAGGGTGATGGGCAGTGTTGGGTTTTCGCCACACATAGCGTTTTGCATTGAGGCCAAAAAGTTCAATTTTGGTCTCATCTGACCAGAGCACCTTCTTCCACATGTTTGCTGTGTCTCCCACATGGCTTCTGGCAAACTCCAAACGGAATTTTTTATGGATCCCTTTCAACAATGGCTTTCTTCTTGCCACTCTTCCATAAAGGCCAGATTTGTGGAGTAGACGACTAATAGTTGTCCTGTGGACAGATTCTCCCACCTCAGCTGTGGATCTCTGCAACTCCTCCAGAGTAACCATGGGCCTCCTGGTTGCTTCTCTGATTCATTTTCTCCTTGTCCGACTCTTCAGTTTGGGTGGACGGCCTCCTCTTGGTAGGTTTGCGGTTGTGCCATATTCTTTCCATTTTCTTATGATGGATTTTATGGTGCTCAGAGAGAAGTTCAAAGCTCTGGATATTTTTTTATAACCTAACCCTGCTTAATTTTTCTCCACAACTTTATCCCTGACCTGTTTGGTGAGCTCCTTGGTCTTCATGATGCTGTTTGTTCAGTAATGATCTCCAACAAACTCTGAGTCTGTCACAGAACAGGTGTATTTATACTGAGATTAAATTGCAGACAGGTGGACCCTATTTACTAATTATGTGACTTGCAAATGTGACTTGTGAATGCAATTGGTCGCACCAGATCTTTGTTAGGGGTTTCACAGTAAAGGGGGTGAATACATATGCACTCAACACTTTTCAGATTTTTATTTGTAAATAATTGTGAAATCCATGTAATATTTCCCCCCACTTCCAAATGATGCACAATTTTGTGTTGGTCCATTAAATAAACTCACGATGAAATAAATTTTAATCTGTGGTTATACCATGACAAAATGTAGAAAAGTCCAAAGGGGGTGAATACTTATGCAAGGCACTGTATATATAGCCTCTAACTCATCGTGTGGCACAAGCAGTAAAATGCGGTAGAAATTACCCAACATAAATTAGGTTTACTATATTCATTAAATATTCTTCAGAGGTAATGCTACTCCTAAGTATCTGAACCTTTATTTCCTCTATCCTCGAGTTTTCAAGCTCAATGAAGGTGTAGACCTAAATGGTACGCCACAAGTTTTCCTGGAGAAAGCAATGGTTGACCTCTAAAGCCTTAAGGACTTACTGTCTGGGTCAATGACAGGGCGCTGTCTCTCTCCGTGTCCCTTTAGATACCAGACAGTGGTAAACGCATTATCCTTGTTTGTCCGTTTCTCAGATGGATAGGCTTGATGTGGTGTGACTGCTAAGTTTGATTTATGGCCTATTTCAGACTGTGGAATGGGGTGACTCAGCTCCAAATGGTCCCAAATCAGCAGCTGCTTCAAATCCTTTTACCAAACAATGCAGGAAACTTGACCCCCTTTTGACCCTTTAACTACTGTCACAGATTGGTAAGAAATTTGGGCAACTTTGGGTGGTCGAATACATTTTTTGTGTCTTATTTTAATAATGAAATACAGTTATATATACACACTTAAAGTGCAGTGAGTTTACTCTAAATAAATAATGCCATCCATCTTTTTTATCACGTCATGAAAACTCTGACCACAGCTTGCTTTTAAAACGGCAACAATTCTCATGTGTACTTAGCAAGTTGTTCCAGCCACAGCCCTTCTGCGGATTTGACCTGTCTCAGTGGCCCGGTCTCGCCATGTAATCCTACACTGACTGGATGATGCTTAATTCATGGATCTGCCGCTTCTCTATGACTCTATAACTGTATGTTTCTGAATTTAAACAACTAAAACCTTTACATAGTAATTCATATGTCTTATTGTTGGACTGAAACATGCAGGCCTTGGTCTTGTTTTTAAAGTGAGAACAAAATCTGGACTCACAAACGTGATTGAAATCTGATGTTGGACCAACATAGGGGGAAGATCATCTACCTAAATCAGTACAACCTTTTTTGACGTCACTCATGATACAAAATAGAAAAGGTGAAACTTTATTTGTAGGATATTGCTCATCTGTCTTATTTTAGCTGTTTTGTTTTGAACATTATTGTTTTAAAAATAATGTCTTATTTTTCAGATGTCCTGATGAAATTTATCCTTCCAAAACATCAGGGTTGGTGTGCAGTCAGATTTACTGTCTCTCGTCTTACTGTTAAAGTAGGCCTTTGTGGTTGAGACGATGATCCACGGACAACACAAGGCAGCTCTACCCTGGGCTTGCCGGTCGTTTACCAATTCCTAGTTGACCTAGCTTTCCGTGTAAGGATCTTAATGAGTCTGGTCCTTTGCCAGCCCCGGGTCACCATGGTCCGCCTGCTCACGTGGTAGCTATTCAACACTGTAGGATTCACACGGGGTGCAGAGATGAGATGTGATCCCTCATTGATGCGAGGATTCAGAGTGGCAAAGTCTGCAAAAGGCCAGATAATATTGTCAACATATTTGGCCAAGTCAATCTGGGGCTGCTGCAAAATATTTTTTTAATCTGTGAGGGTCATATCAGCAATAATACCTTGAGTAGAGCTTTAAAACATTTCTCAGACCATCTTAGATATAGTTCAAGAAAGCATAATAGAAAACAGGTATCACAAAAAACGTTCACTGTCTTTACTCTGCATCTTCTGTATTATTAATTTATTTACAATATTCTTCTGTATTGGTTTAAAGACCTTTAGAAACTACTTGCATCAACTTTTGGAGGCTATATTAGGGCTTAAAATGTGTCTGTTAACCATTCCCCTTTATTTACTGTCCAACACATAATATTTTCGTCAGTAGATAGAACCAACATGAATTAACTTGTGTCTTGCTTGTTTTGTTTTTAATTTCTCTTGAAGACAGTGCTTTAGCTTTTAGAGAGCACAGCTTTGTAACATGCAAATTCAATGAGGCCTTTTGCAAATAGGCTTATTCCAGATTTCAGAGTTTCAGTGTATCTATAATGCAGATGCCTTGTATGAAGTGCAAGTGCAACAATTTTAGTAACCATTTAGTAAATCCACCCCCACAAAATTCAGAAAACAGTCAAATGTAGCCTTTCTTTGTCATGACATTAAACTGTCATTTTCACTAGTTTCTGACATTTAATAGGGTTAGTGTTAGATAAATCTATTATCAAGAAAATAATTTACAGAATAGGATGATAAATTAATATTTAGCTGCAGCCCTAATGCTGATATGTGTGGAATTTTTTCCCAGCACAATTTTTGTATTCCCCAAATCCTTACAAACCTTCCTGGTGGGTTGTATCTCTGTAAACTTTAGACCCCCATTTGTCATCATTGCTTCATTGTGTAATGAATGCCTTCTTTGAACCTATTCATCGTCATCAGTTGTGGCAGCCTCCTCTTCTTCACAGCACAGCTGGTGAAAGCCCATTGATAACAATGAAAGAGGCTTTTCCCTTTGTGGTAATTGTGGCTGAGGTAATGGGGCAGTGTGCAGGTTAATCCCTTAATCTTCATCACAGTTTGGTAACCAGAGAGCCAAGTACAGTCAATTCAACCCTGATAGGTACTTACCAATGGTACCTCTTCATCATGGTGAGCAGCACCCAAAGCGACTCAGCTAACACCAGCCATTCATTGTTCAGATTTATTGGAATAGTTTTAAGTACCCTAGTTGATGACATCAAATCTCCATTTTCAGAATGAGATAATGAGATATGACCCAGCAATTAGGTCTAAGTATGAAGCTGTTTGTGATCGATGATGGCCACTCCAACTTTGACCAATGGGTCTGTCCTGTTTTGTGTGTGAGACAGACACATCTCTAAAATGAATCAACTGTTGTGATCTTTTAAGTTACAATGAGAAGTGGAAGAAGATTGGTTCATTATTAATCTGTAGAGGGATAAATTACATAGTGTGAAACACTGTTCTTTGTCACGTATGCTTAGTGTCTTAATAATATGGGATTTGTGTCTCTAATTGTGAATAAGTAAATTAAATGAACCACAAATACCATGGTTTAGGCATAGTCCGTCACTGCCTGGATTGCATGTAATATCAGAATTTAACTAAAGCCATGTTCTCTGTTACCCTGTTTCACATTGTGAACCCAGATATACTCAATCACAACATTTGGCCTCAAATTTGTCATCAGCATCTGCTCCTAATATCCTGGAAAAATGTGTGCAAATAGGCTCATGCATATACATTAAAAAGAAGTCTTTGGGTGAAGGATTATGACTCATTTAAACTTTAGCGGATGTTGGATTTTCGTTCCACAAATATTCTGCCAAGAATTCAGGCCTCTGTTTCTCCTGTACCGTCTGCCAACAAAATGGTGTCCATCTGATCTCACAGGAGGTTGTTCTGGCTGCCTTCGATTTGGCATGCGCCCATACTGTGAGATTTGACTGTGTAATTTCCCCTGACAAGATGATGGTTAGTGTTCATTTGGTCGGGCCAGTCGGTGTAATTTGGTTTGTGTTGATCGTCCGTTCCCATGTTGTGATTGTATCTGATTTGTCGCACTGTGTCATTTTGGTCTCTGTTCAGGTCTTGGCATTGACCAACAACGGAGCTCTTCCTTTTCTATAACTTGCACACAAATCTTGTAGTTACAGCTCAAGTAAGGCACGTAGTAATTTACTTAGTGACCAAAGCCATGATGTTGTTGGAATAGGGTTCACCTGTTCCTGTATCAATAATGAATTAAAAGCCCATGACCATGACAGCAGTGACTATTGAAAACGCAAGGACGAGTGTAAGCACTGGCAGAGAGTTATTTTTTTAGGTATCTTTTCTGTTTCTTTGCTTCAAGCTTATACCTCTTCTGGTATAAGCTGCAGGCAGTCAGTGAGGCTTGTTTAACTCCCTTTCCTAAGTTTAAAGTTCCCTTATGTTTTTGATACACTCCCTGCATTAGTTTTCTCAGCCATGGCTCTTGATTGTAGCTGCTTGGCCTCCTTTGTTGTGCTCCGTAACTTTCACAGCGCTGTCGAGCTAGCTTCAAAGAAAGCACTCGTCTGCTTCAGTTCACCTCTGCCTTACAACACACCAGGATGGAGACGTTCGAGGAGGGACATGGAAAGACAACAGCGGAACAAACCAAAATACATACTTGCAGCTTTCTTTCTCTGTCTCTGCTGAAAGCCATTGTATGTTGCCTTTGATGCATCACCCCTGGGATTAGCTTCACAAACAGGAAAGAGTGCTCGGCTACTCAATATTTTACAAGGAGAAACTCTCAAAAAAAAGACTGGTCTCCTGGCCTGTGAGGGCGCAGTGAGGATGGACGAATGAATGTTTTGGCAAATAAAAGCACTAAATACTGAGAAGAAACTGTGTTCAGTTTTACAGCAAAGAAAGAAATTGATTAATATACAAGTTGGCTAATACCTGAAATGTTCTTAGAGAGAAAGGGTTAGCATCATCCAAATGTCACCAAAAAGAGTTTAAAGCCTTCACTAAGGTTTAAACAAAAATAAATAAGGCGTTATTTATTGTGATAATTATCGATATTAACTGATGTGAAATCGTTTTATCTGGATTTAGTTTTTACATGTTATTAACATCTCTCTGTGTTTGTTCTCTTCCAGTCCTGTGTGCAAAGAACCTGGCAAAGAAAGACTTCTTCCGTAAGTAATCCCTATTTTTACGTGTGATTATTCATGCCCCCCCGGAAGCCATGGATACAAATAATAGTCGGTCAATTTTTGTCTAACGTGCGCACAAGCATAGCGCTATCACAGAGAGGGAAGTCAGAAGACAACAGAAGAGTGACTTAACAGGTTTGACCTGTCTGCAGTTTCATTGCCGAGAGGTATATAGTCACCAATATTCACTTGTCATCTTTTGATGACAGCCTTTTCTGAATTATACTTTCAGAGGTTGGACAGCTATGTTACATTGACCCAAACTAGACTAAAATGAATTTCCAGAAATAATCTGAGACAATTAGATTTTTGGCAATTTGACCTATTTTTTTTTTTTTTGGTGTACATTTATATAAATCTGTCTCAGATTGAAACAGTAAAATGTGAATCTATAATCCATATAAATGGACCACTGACCTGGTTTCATGACCTTCATTTGGGTCAGGCACTTCTTGGCTTGGGTTTCTATTAGAGATTAAATTTAATGACACCATCAAACAGACTATTCGACAAGTCTTAAAAAGCAAAGGAGGGTCTTTATTTAGTAACTATGCAAAAATAGTTATGTGTGATGTTTGGTTAAGAGTAGAATGTCTGAAGCTATAGATGCTAAATTAAGTCTTTATGAATGCAATGTTTGCCATACATTGACTTATTTTCTAGCAGCCTGCCACTAAATCAACACTGACCACTAGTATCGATGCTATTTTAGTTTTTTTTGCCATTTCACATGGGTACAATCTTATCTCACTGTAGAGCAGTGCATTCATTTGCTAAGCTCCTCCTCGCCCTCTCCCTCTCCCTCTCCCTCTCCCTCTTGTGATTTCAGTCCAGTAAATGTTTTAGGTGGGATGTTGAATGTCATCACACACGTGTGGGTTAATGATGACCTCACTAGGTTTAGATGTGCATGAATGAAACCACCTCATTTGCCTCTGTCTATTTTACAGGGTTGCCAGATCCCTTTGCCAAAGTGGTGGTGGACGGTTCAGGACAATGTCACTCTACAGATACTGTGAGAAACACGCTGGACCCAAAGTGGAATCAACATTATGATCTGTAAGTCAACAGGAGAGCCTCTGAATGCCTCATCGAGAAACACATGCAGTGTGTGTGCAGTTAAGTGTGTGTGAGGAATGAAACGGTATAGAAACCATAGTTGTCACAAAAAAGTGCATGCTGGTTTTGCTCTCTATTATGTCTGTGTGTGCAACTGCTATGACAAGCGTTTCAGGAATGTAGATTGTTTTGTGTGTGCAGATACACCCATCTGTGAACCCTTTGAGACGTTTTACATGTTAACAAAACATCTCGTCGAGTGAGATTTTAGAAATTCCACAGCCCATGCTTCGCCAGACATTCATATGAGATTATTGCGGTAAAACGCAACTTGTACAAATGGATTCATTCCGTTTTGCTCAAATAAGAGATTCTAACTATTTTGGTTTTTAGAGCTTGGGTTTTGTCTTATAGTTTTCCTCTATTTATGTGAGCCAAATGTGGCTTCACAAATGGGGACTTTTCAAAAGAAATTGCAGAAATTTCAAGTTCAGCTTCCAGCTTCTCTAAAGTGAATGTGACTTTGTTCCACTATCATATCGTCAATGGTCAAGAGATAGATAAATTACATCAATTTAATTGTTAATCAGTTGTGGGCAGTTATAATGAAAAAAAAATTTCACAGTAAAAAGTTTTCTGTATAATTTGCATGAAACTACTGACACACATTACCTCTCCTGGAACCGTCACCTTATCGTGGTGGAGAGGTTTGCGTGTCCCTGTGAACCTGAGGGCTGTGTTGTCTGGAGCCTTGTGCTCCTGGTAGGGTCTCTCATGGCAGAGTGGTCTCAGGTGAGGGGCCAGACTAAGAATGGTTCAAAAAGCCTCAATGAATATCGACGGAAGAGGAGATGTGACCCGGCCCGGAGGAAGCCCGGGGCCCCCGTCTGGAGCTAGGCCCAGACGGAGGGCTCGATGGCGAGCGCCTGGTGGCCGGGTTTGCCACGGAGCCCGGTCGGGCACAGCCCGAAGAAACTACGTGGCACCCCCCCTCTCTTCATCTCATGGGCCCACCACCTGTGGGAAGACCCGTTGGGGTCGGGTGCGCAGCCACATGGGTGGCAGCGAAGGTCAGGGGTCTCGACGGACCAGACCCGGGCGGCAGAAGCTGGCTCTGGGGACGTGGAACGTCACCTCGCTGTGGGGAAAGGAGCCGGAGCTTGTGAGGGAGGTGGAGCGCTACCAGTTAGATCTGGTGGGGCTTACCTCCACGCACAGTCTCGGCTCTGGTACCGTACTCCTGGATAAGGGTTGGACTCTATTCTTCTCCGGAGTTGCCAAGGGCGTGAGGCGCCGGGCGGGTGTGGGGATACTCATAAATCCCCGGCTGAGCGCCGCGGTGTTGGAGTTTACCTCGGTAGACGAGAGGGTCGCCTCCCTGCGCCTAAGGGTTGTAGGGGGGAAAACTCTGACTGATGTTTGTGCGTATGCACCAAACAGCAGCTCAGAGTACTCGGCCTTCTTGGAGACCCTGAATGGAGTCCTGCATGGGGCTCCAGTAGGGGACTCCGTAGTTCTGCTGGGTGACTTCAACGCCCACGTGGGCAACGATGGAGATACCTGGAGAGGCGTGGTGGGGAGGAACGGCCTCCCTGATCTGAACCCGAGCGGTCGTTTGTTATTGGACTTCTGTGCTAGTCATGGATTATCCATAACAAACACCATGTTCGAACATAAGGGTGCTCATAAGTGTACCTGGTACCAGAGTACCCTAGGCCGAAGATCAATGATCGATTTTGTGATCGTGTCATCTGATCTGAGGCCGCATGTTTTGGACACTCGGGTAAAGAGAGGGGCGGAACTGTCAACCGACCACCATCTGGTTGTGAGTTGGATCAGGGAATGGGGGAAATTTCAGGATAGACCTGGTAAGCCCAAACGAGTAGTGCGGGTGAACTGGGAACGTCTGGAGGAGGCCCCCGTCCTAGGTATCTTCAACTCACACCTCCGGCGGAGTTTTTCTGGCATTCCTGTGGAGGTTGGGGACATTGAGCCGGAGTGGGCAGTGTTCAAAGCCTCCATTGCTGAAGCTGCGGCGGCTAGCTGTGGCCTCAGGGTCTTAGGTTCCTCAAGGGGCGGTAACCCTCGGACACCGTGGTGGACACCGGTGGTCAGGGAAGCCGTCCGATTGAAGAAGGAGGCCTTCCGGGATATGATATCCTGGAGGACTCCTGACTCGGTTGCAGGGTACCGACAGGCCCGAAGGGCTGCAGCTGCTGCCGTGTCGGAGGCTAAGCAGCGGGTGTGGGAGAAGTTCGGAGAGGTCATGGAGAAGGACTTTCGGTCGGCACCAAAGTGTTTCTGGAAGACTATCCGGCACCTCAGGAGGGGGAAACGGGGAACCATCCAAGCTGTGTACAGTAAGGATGGGACTCTGTTGACTTCAACTGAGGAGGTCGTCGGACGTTGGAAGGAACACTTTGAGGAACTCCTGAATCCGAATAACACGCCCTCTATGTTGGAGGCAGAGCTCGAGGTTGATGGTGTTTCGTCGTCAATTTCCCTGGTGGAGGTCACTGAGGTAGTCAAACATCTCCGCAGTGGCAAAGCCCCAGGGATTGATGAGATCCAGCCAGAAATGCTAAAGGCTCTGGGTGTTGAGGGGCTGTCATGGTTGACACGCCTATTCAACATCGCGTGGGAGTCGGGTACAGTGCCAAAGGAGTGGCAAACCGGGGTGGTGGTTCCCCTGTTCAAAAAGGGGGACCAGAGAGTGTGTACCAATTATCGGGGTATCACACTCCTCAGCTTCCCTGGTAAAGTCTACTCCAAGGTGCTGGAAAGGAGGGTTCGGCCGATCGTCGAACCTCAGATTGAAGAGGAACAATGCGGTTTTCGCCCCGGACGTGGAACTACGGACCAGCTCTTCACTCTCGCAAGGATCCTGGAGGGGGCCTGGGAGTATGCCCATCCGGTCCACTTGTGTTTTGTGGATCTGGAGAAGGCGTATGACCGGGTCCCCCGGGAGAAACTGTGGGAGGTGCTGCGGGAGTATGGGGTAAGGGGGTCTCTCCTCAGGGCCATCCAATCTCTGTACTCCCAAAGCGAGAGCTGTGTTCGGGTCCTCGGCAGCCAGTCAGTTTCGTTCTCAGTGGGTGCTGGTCTCCGCCAGGGCTGCGCCTTGTCACCAATCCTGTTTGTGATATACATGGACAGGATATCGAGGCGTAGTCGTGGTGGGGAGGGGTTGCAGTTCGGTGGTCTGAGGATCTCGTCACTGCTTTTTGCGGATGATGTGGTCCTCATTGGATCATCGGCTTGTGACCTTCAGCACTCACTGGATCGGCTGGCGGCCGAGTATGAAGCGGCTGGGATGAGGATCAGCACCGCTAAATCTGAGGCCATGACTCTTAGCAGGAAACCGATGGATTGCTTACTCCGGGTAGGAAATGAGTCCTTAGCCCAAGTGAAGGAGTTCAAGTACCTCGGGGTCTTGTTCGCGAGTGAGGGTACTATGGAGCGGGAGATTGGCCGGAGAATCGGAGCAGCGGGGGCGGTATTGCGTTCGCTTTACCGCACCGTTGTAACGAAAAGAGAGCTGAGCCGCAAGGCAAAGCTCTCGATCTACCGGTCGATCTTCGTTCCTATCCTCACCTATGGTCATGAGGGCTGGGTGATGACCGAAAGGACGAGATCGCGGGTACAAGCGGCCGAGATAAGTTTTCTCAGAAGGGTGGCTGGCGTCTCCCTTAGGGATAGGGTGAGAAGCTCAGTCATCCGTGAGGGACTCGGATTAGATCCGCTGCTCCTTTACTTAGAAAGGAGTCAGCTGAGGTGGTTCGGGCATCTGGTAAGGATGCCCACTGGGCGCCTCCCTTGGGAGGTGTTTCAGGCACGTCCAGTGGGGAGGAGACCTCGGGGAAGACCCAGGACTAGGTGGAGAGATTATATCTCAACACTGGCCTGGGAACGCCTCGGGATCCCCCCGTCAGAGCTGGTCAATGTGGCCCGGGAAAGGGAAGTCTGGGGCCCCCTGCTTGAGCTGCTCCCCCCGCGACCCGACCCCGGATAAGCGGATGACGATGAGATGAGAGATGATACTGACACATTGGCCTCTCTGCTCACACACTTTCAACAAACACCTGTTTCGGAATGCTTCTTCCCACCTGTCAACTTCCGCCTCAGATCCCTCCTTCTTTTGCATAATTATTTCCCCCCTACTGGATCCCCACCCTCTTGTAGGAGTATGTTCCCATCTAGTGAGCCCTGGCCTCTTCCTTTGGTTCAGGAAACGACTAACATGCCACAGAAAGCAGATGGGAGTGTGGGTTTGGCAGAGGGCCAGCTCACACACCCCTGTCTCGAGCCTTCAACTTTAGGACTTGGGGTCTTTTCCCACATGACACTCATATTGCCAGATGCCTTGATGCTCTATACTGGGAATCAGAAAAGATACAAAAAAAGTTTTGTCCACAACTGATGCTCTGTGATTCAGATTGGTATCCTTTACAGAAGATGTTTGAGAACACATTCACCTGACTAAGTGTTTGATAACATTTGGGACATGTTGACCTGAGAGTTCATGACCTCACAGTATTATAGAGGTCTGGTTTTGGCCGGTTGTCGCCCCATGTTTAGCCGCCAGGTTTCAGCTTTTCTTCAGCACAACTTCTCACATTGCTTTAGTTGGATGGGCAGATTTGTTCTCTGTGACTATATCCACACTGATACGTTTTTTAATTTGTAAATGCATCACTCTACCACTTTTTGTAACCTGCCATCCACACCACTTTTAAGTTGTTGAGCCCCTAAAACAGAGAACTTTGTTAAGGCTGCTGCCCCTATTTGAGTTTGAAAACTCTGGGGCCGTGTTGGTGGAAACAATGACACAGTCACCCGCACTTGCTTCACGATTGATTCTTATTAATCATGTCTCGACTGAAGCAGTAAAGGCAACGCGGTTCTTCCTGTAACAATTTCACCTCTTTATCAGCCCAAGCAAAGAAATCGCTTTGCAACATTAGTTTTTCCCCCAGTAATAAAAGGCTGAGCAGACCGATGGCGCAGCTGCAGTGAGTTTTAAGTATCCTCGTAGCGATCCAAAAATGCATTGAAAATACTTGCCAAGTCGACTCTCATCGTCAGATCATTACCTACCACAAGCCTTGGAGTTGTGTATCGCACACATGCCCACCCACTGTATAATCAAAAAGTGAGTAACTCCAGACTCTTGTAATTGTTTAAGCTGGGGAATATTTCTAAGCTTCATTCCTCTCTGCTGTGAGTTGGCACCGTCAAAACTCGGGTTGACTTGACACTGGGGAGAACCTTATTAGCAAATAAATGGTTTGCTGTATGTCTGGAAATGTGCAACGTCATTATTGTTTACTCATTAAGTATTTAGTCCTTCTCAGTCCTAAGCTTACAGCAAAGGTTCAGCTAACTTCAACAGGCATTTTGCCATGCGTGTCTGCATTGGATAGGGTTAGACCTTTTTATTGTTAATGCATATTTCCATTTAGAGGCAAAGCAAAGATTTGTGAAAGCCCGTGTCCAGAAGTAGAAGAGAAGTAAACAATGTAAGAGTAAAATAACAGTCAATCTTTAGGCAAGTAAGAAAAAAATACTCAAGGTACTCTATATGAACAAGTCAGAGCTGTAGAATGCCCTCTGGTTTATGTTTCCCTTTATAGATGTTGACAAATGAAGGATGTCCAACATAAATATAAAAAAATATCCAATCTGGAAAGACGTAATATTTTAAATTTCCCATGGTATCATATGATCCGTTGCAATAAAGATTTGGGGAAGTCCTGCAGGTCTGGATTTGGTATGTTCTTGAAAGCTAATCTGAATTTGACCCATTCATTTCCCCCCCTCCACTGCTGTTGTCTGTAGGATTAAGAGTGCTTATCCTTATTTTTGTTGTTGATGTAATCACCTAATAAAGTGTGTGCGTGCATGGGATTCGTGCATTAGAGATGGAGATAGATTGTTTCTGTCTTGTCGCTGAGCTTCTTCACCATATTTAGTAATTAATCAGGAGTTTTTCCTATTTTTGTTTCTTAAATATTTTAGAGGTCGTTTCTTGTTGAAATTGAAGCGAGCACAGTGAACAAAAAAAGGAATATGCTTAGACCACCGGGTGAACCCTGCACATATTAGTCTGTGTGAACCTTGCACAGTCTCCTGCAACCCTCAAAGTGGAATGGATGGATGGATGTTATGATATTATTACCAAATTAATTACATTGTGAATTTATCTTGAAGGGTTATGTTTTTTTCTACTTGAAAATTGATATTTTACCAGCATTCTGGTCTAATGTTTTTGTTGTCATCCAGCAGCTATTGATTTATTGTTTCTAAAAACGTTTGTCCTCATAAAAAACTAAGAAAACCAAGTCAAGAAATGTTTTGAATTAAGGATAAGATTTTTGCACCGATATAAAATTATCGCCTGATCAGAAATATCCTCCAGTTCGTCCTTTTGTCTGGATAAATCAAATTTAGTTGGTTTCCACACCAAGTATATGGTGGTCTTCACAGTTTGAGGTCAGTCATCTTTCAACTAAAGAAGACCGGGAGTCCGTTCAGTCTGTAGATATACTGTCATCTTCTTTCTACTATATTCTTTGAAATCCAGTCACTCCTTTTAACACTTCAGCTCTCGCCATCTGTAGACATTTTCTGCTTATTGCAACACTTATGTACATGCAAAATTAAACAATGACGAGGTTCCCTAGCTCTGTTTTGCTTCTGCATTTGTGAGTGAGTAAATAGCATATTGGTCTACCTGTCCTCTTGTGCTCAGACGCTCAGTCATTTTGTCGTCTGCTTTTTCAGTTCTCCTTTTTTTGGTGCATTAAGTTCCCAGCTTTGCACAACACACCTCTGCATCACATTTACCTTTTATTCTCAGAACGGCACCATGTGAAAGGAAGAGCATGAGACTAAACTTAGAACACTCATTGTCCTCAGAGAGATGATTAGAGAAGCATCACAGTTCCCAAGAACGGCAAAAAACTTTGAAACATAATAGCACTGCTAAGAGCAAGTGTTGTTTCAAGATTGGAAGAATATCTGAATGTTGGTGAGCTTAGTCTAAATTCATCTTATCATAGTCAACAACAGCATAGCACAAATCAAATTCAAGTGAAATCATTCAAATGCTTAATCGCTTACATCAGTGAAAAGTCTACAAGTTGTGAAATGTCATTTGTGTTGTCACCTTCATATTATGGTGTGCTAGGAGGCTTGTACCAGATTTAGCACAGCTTTACCTCTAGCGGCCTCTAGTCTGTAAGTAAGCGTTAAAGGATTTCACCTCAGTGCAGTCATCTGTCCATTTGTTATTAGAATGTGATTTGTGCTAGAATGAAATCAACATATTCAACAAAGCACCGGTATATAAACACACTGTCAACAAGATGCTACCCTGCTATACTGCATCCTGATCAGATTTTGTTCATACTTTAACTATAGAAAACTGGTTGCAATTTAGTTTCAGTGGCAACTTTTTTATTTAACTTGCATATTAAACCTATATATTTTGTTTAGTAGGGAAACCCCTCTCCTTGTAAGATATACACAGCAATATACAGAGCTCGGCATCGGATCTAACTTCTAGGCTGTAATTATGTCTGTGTGTGTTTGTGGGTGAGTGTGTGTTGGTGAATGATTTTACATTTGAATGTGGAACTCTTGTGTGTTTACTGTACGAGCTGTCTGGGCCTCAGACAGCGGTGGAGCACTTCACGGGAACTTCCTCTGTTCTTCAACCACGACTAGACTGGACTCAGCTGTGCTAAATCAGCACACGCGCGCACACACACACACAGTTTGTTTAAAAATCAACTAATCTACCTCATTACACAGTCTGAAAGTCTACAATGCAGAAACAGCCAGCATTCTACTCATGCTGTCAGGAGAAGAAGCTATTCAACTCCATAATAGAAGTTTAAGTTTCATGGTGTATTTTGTCAGCCTGTGAGTTTTTAAGGTAGAGTTTTGAGTTCACGGAAAATATCTCCTCAAAGTGGGTGGTTTCTGCAATTTGCACTCAAGCATACGACACAAGCCCTATCTCACACCTGGTGCCAAGCCAGAGGCAAGTTTCACACTGACGCACTTGTAATTTTCCTGTTTAGTGTCCATGTTATTTCAGCAACAAAAATATGCACTTGCCCCCAGAGGACTGTCCATTTTCTAGTTGGTGAGAAGAGTAGTTGTGATCAAGCTCATTGTTGGTATGTTGCTTCTAGAGTCAATGGAAAGCAATTGCACATTTGATCAACAGAAACCTTTGATCAACGCTGCAGTATCTTAAGGACACATTATCAAGGTAGTTATATGGGCCAACGTTGGTGGGTGCACAACAAGTGTACACTGCTGAAAAGTTTCACAGATAATTAGCTCATGCTCAAAGTTTCTATTTTACTACTTCCCCGTTTTCATATCAATCTGCCAAGGTGCCAGCCCACCTGGCTTTTAAAGGTAATGGGAGATGGTAGTCAGGTTGTTTTATTGAATGTGGCACCAAAAACAAAAACCCCATGGTTAATTACTGAACTAAGTGCATCCCTTTTCAACCATGCACCTGGCGCAGTGAGCCCTTTTTCCATCGTTAAACTCACAGAGGTGGATTTGGACACGCCCTACATGCACTTGTGCCATGCTCTGTAGATCATGTGCTTGGATCATTACATGTCTCAGTGGCTCCTTTAAAATTCTGCACATAATGACACTTCTGCAAATCCCTCCTCACTTTGTCATCACTCCTCTTCTCTGTTATTGGCTTGTTTTTTCTTACTCTGTCTCTTCCCAAACAGATACATTGGAAAGGCAGACTCCATCACCATCAGTGTGTGGAACCACAAGAAGATCCACAAAAAGCAGGGCGCAGGTTTCCTGGGCTGCGTCCGTCTCCTGTCCAATGCCATCAACAGATTAAAAGACACAGGCTGTAAGTACCTTGTACTTGTTTGTGTATTCTTGGGTTCATACTCTTTATCTTTGAACTCTTACTCAAAGCGGGTTACAGGTGTCTGGTCCCATCATGCTTCCTCTGCATGCTCACTGTGACCTTTACTCTAAGGTGCCAGCTTGGCTTGTTTTGTTAATTACGATGATGTGATATCTGATGCTGTAATGCAAACTGAAGAAGAATTCAGTCTTGCAAGCAAAGGTAGACAATAAAGCTGCTTTGATTTGATATATGCACATACATGCTGCACTTAACACACAGTCAGATTGACAAATGTGTGGCCCAGACCTACTGACGCACATATCTTGGAACTAGGGGGACTGTCTTTCCTGTGCCTCTGTTATATCTGGCTACAGCAGTGTGATAGCTAGCTAGCATGCTGCTATACGTTTCCCCCTTTCGACAGCGCTGCTTTTGCATCCTCAGCTCGTAGCCTGTCGCTGCTCCTTTGCCAACCATTCATTGCCTTAAGATTTATGTTCACAGTACACAGGCATCTCCTTTAGGCAACACATATCAGAAATATTGCCTGGTATAGACATCTGGCACCTGGGACTAAATCAATAGTCCTGATTCATTATAGAGCAATAAAACGTTCTGTCAAGGAAATAAATAGCTTGTCCTCCTGGCACCATCTTTCTACTCCTGTTGATATAGTTATTGTTGCTGTTTGGCACAAGATACCCTTTGATTCCCAGGTGATTCAGACTCGTATTTTCTCTATGCTGTCCACATGTTCACAAGCTTGTTAGCCCTGTCTGCCTTGTTGCCAGTACTAATCAGTTTATGCTTAATACACTTGACTGTTGCCCATACTGTCAAATTAACATTCCCTCCACTTATACTCATCATTTTATTCAATATATTTACCTGAGCCATCATAAACACACAGCCACCTATGTGCTAGAACAGGCGTATCCAAACTACATTTGCGGCTGTTTCTTCTTTCTTTATATATATATATATATATATATATATCTGGCCTTTTCTCCGTTTCCATTCATCCGTTCCACACATTCATGCCCCACAACCACTTGAGGAGTTGTCTGTCTGTCTATAATTGCCATTTGTTGGATGCCTTTTTATTCTAACTGCATACTTGGATGCTTCCATAAATGTAGGCAGTTGTTCGGTTGACCCACATGAAACAACAGCTTCGAAACTGTCAACCTAAATTCTTCACATACAAGTTCAGAATAGTTTCCAGCAATCTTTTTGTTTCCTCCTAAATGACATTCCTGGCTCATAAAGTTCACCCCCTAAACCAGCAAGACCCACAACAGCATCAGTGTCACCTCAAAGACGGACCTTGACGGCCACGGCAGCCTGGTGCCTCATGATTTGCCCTTAGAATTACCCACAACTCCCAGAAACAGGCAGTATAGGCTCCAGTTAGCCTCCAGACCAGCCACTTACTGTACAGCAAACATGGTTGAAATTATACTTTCCCGTAGCCACAGGAGATGGACAGAGAGACATGATGTGTGACAAGACACACATGCTCCCTGCAGGCATTTGTCCTGTGTGCTCTTGTCACATGAAAATCTTTGTGACTATTTGAATGTTTCCATTCTAACCCAATATACACACACACAAACTCACGTACGAACATTCTGGTTAACCAAAAGGGGATCCAACGATACTTTGCAAGAAGTCTGTCTGGCTCTACACTGAGCTCCACTTCCTGTAGTGTTGCAGACACAAATCCTCTGCCCCACTTCTGAATCCACAAACTCAGTAACACACTCACACCAGTTTTTTGTAAATTACTTTGCTGACTCCACGTGTTTGTGAACCCTGCTGTTGACTTGTCTGTCGTATTAATAGTGTTGATGTAATGACTAATTATATTTGCTGATCCGTCATGTTTCTACAGACATGCATATATACACATGCAGAGACAGATGTTCAGGAGCTAAATGAGCCAGTGAGTTTACATGCACATGTTCACACACATTTAATTACTTAGTTCAGTATTACACACATTTATCACAGTGCTGAGGTATTGCATAGTGCGGTGAGGGCTCGTGGTTAAAAGTCTGTAAATGTTGTGTCTCTCCGTTTCGCTGTTGTATAAAATAAAAATCTGCTTACTCTAGCCATGAAAGGCTCAGACCTTTGCTGTTTAGTCTAGACAAGTATCCATAACAAATGCACACACACATGCATACATAAACACACACACAGGTTTGTTTAGATCTGATATCCTCGACACAGAAACTACATCATGCACATATGAAATCTTACAGGCCAGACGTGACAAAGACTTGACAAATCCTGTCGCATGTAGAACTGGAGTATCTCTTTAACTCACTCACTCACTCACTCACTCACTCACTCACTCACTCACTCACTCACTCACTCACTCACTCACTCACTCAATCTCCATTTTATGCCTCTTCTGCGTATTTGCCTTTCTCTCCCCCAATCCGACCCTCACACTGTCTTATGTCTGTCTACGTTTTGGTTTTCAGGTAAGAGTAAGTCTATGCCCCTGCAGGACTCTTACACTGCACAGACACACAAACACACACACATGCACGCATTAACGCACACTATGCATTGTTAATAGTGCCAATTGATGCCACTCTGGGTCCTAGGGCTGGTTTGTATGCAAGTGTGTGCGCGTGTGTGAGACTGCAATGTGTCTGTGCCTGGATCTTATTTAAATTCTTCCTGGGTTGTGTTACTGTGCTTTCTATGTTTGGCAGCACTATCATGTTCTGAGCAGACAATGACTTCTTACTTTTCCAAAATAAGATAGCAAATATTTTTGGTGTCCCCATTTTGAAATCCTTTCATAAAAGAGAATGTGCAAAGGCTTTTATTCAGCAGGTTAGATTGTTGTATGGTTTTTCTGTTTTATAGGCACATTAACATGAAGACTGTATAATGAATATTAAATGATGAATTTTCAAAAAAAAATGATCTCAGCTTGACAATAGTGATGTTTTAAACTAAACAAGAATACCACTTGCAGGAGCGTATACCTCCACCATGGCCTACTCATTCCCCTTAAATTCAAACAAGCTGCACCAAAGTGCACACATCCATTCCCCTAAATGTGCCTTATTTCTTTTATCTGGATCCATGAATTATTCACTGAGAAATTGTTGGCATGTTTATGACTCATACCACCTCCTTCCACCAAGTTTTACGGAAGTCTGTTCAGTACTTTTCTGTGTAATGCTGCTAACTATCAGACGAATGCAGGTGAAACCACAACTTCCAGTAGGTAGTAATACAGGTTCCAAAAGCTTTGCAGCACAAGTCAGTTTGGTACCTGTTGGTAAAGATACTAGATTTCCTGCACTATTCAACCTCCTTGCACAAAATGCAGCACTGTTAAATACATGCAAATGTATTTTAAAGATAGTTGAATCATTCTAAACTTAAAACATTAATTTCTTATAGTAAAAGCAGTAACAGCAATAGATGCCTGTTATTGGACACACCTTCCTAAGACCTGTTGGACCAAAAAACATTGTTGTTGAGCAAAAATTTTGAATTTGGTGAAATATTAGCCACAACACAATCAGAGGTTGTTTGACAATGCCCTACACAAGCCAGTAAAATATATGTGAGGCAAGCGCACATTCCTGGTAGATTACTTTGTTTCATTATTGTCAATGTTTGGCATTGACTCTTATTTTCTCCTTGGGGTCCACTCGGTCACACGCTTGTTGGCATCTTGCGGTTCTTTAACGCGGTGATGTTTTTGTTCTGAACACTCTGTAACTCAGTGTAAATATTTAAAAGTCATGCATGAGTCTTGTATGTGAAATGAGTCTGTGGTTTTAAATGGGGACAGATGCTGAGTAAATGTGTTGTTTTTTCCTTGCAGATCAGAGACTGGACCTGAATAAGCTTGGTCCCAATGACAATGATACTGTGAGAGGACAGATAGTAGGTAAGAAGCTCAACCTACTGTGTGGCCGAATAAAGTCGAGTCATCAGTTTGTGTCTTATGTCATCCTGTGTATTTTTGTAAAATTGTAAATTGTATTTATGAGTCAAACATACTCTGGACATTTTAAAGTCATAGTGTTTTAAAGCGCTGATTTCATTATTGCCATCAGGAAACTGACTATTTCCCTGCATGTGTCATCCAAACTGTGAAGACAGAGTTCAGTTATTCCAATCAGCTAAATCTTCCATTTACTCCACAAGTTGTTCTATTTACACGCCAAACTATTTGCATTCTTCATATGTGAAATGCAAACTCCTGGACCCCATAATTCTCCTGCGATCATGTCTGAAAAAAGGCTTATGTCTGGTTGTCTCAGTGCATTGTTTTATTTAAACATTACAAAACACAACTTGACCCAGACTGTCTCAATCCTCTGACTCAGTTCATTACCTAACCACCAAACCCCACAAAGCTTCTTTTTTTTTCGTCTTTACTCTCTGGCTTTATAATACAAAAACACGTTTGATATCTGTCACCCAAGAAAACCTTTTTATTTTTTTATTTTTTTTGTCTTTCATTGACATCAGGAGAGAAAAGGAATCATGGACAATATAAAAAAATCACCAATGTATAAAATCATTTGTGGAGATCCATGCTCCATGGGGATTTCATACAAAATGTTGACTTGGCCAAATATGAGTCATCAATATTTGCTCTGTGAGGGTAGAATTATGTTTTATCTGCTGTCTTTCTTGTCGTTAACTGTAGTAAGTCTCCAGTCCAGGGATCGCATCGGAACGGGAGGACCAGTGGTGGACTGCAGTCGCCTGTTCGACAATGACTTACCTGATGGGTCAGTATTTTTACATGTTTTCCTTTAAAATTTATATTAAATCCATTTTCTGGAATTGCTTGGTTAGGAGACTGCAGAGTGACAGTAATATTCACGTTGTAGCATGTATTAGGGCAGGGCAGTAGCTTGAAAAGTGAGGTGTGTGTGTATATAAGCTATGTCCCAATTCAGGGGCTCCCCGCTTCAGGGCCCATGAAGACGACCTCCTTCATAGACCTCGTAGACCACTAAGGCCGAACTGAAATGTGATGGTCTGGTCTGCAGAGGGATTCCACACAGGATCCGCTTCACCAGCTTGTCCCACACTTATTGCTGTTGCCTAGCAACAGAGCTGCAGTTGGACATGACAAGAACATTTTAAAGCCCCTTGGTTTTTTAACACGTGCACTGTTAGCGGTTGGGTTGAATTCAAGCATGATTCTCAAGTATCTGATCTCGTCCCTTGCGGGCGCCATTACCTTTTTGAAAGATTGTTCTTTAACCAAATCCACCTGTTGGAGCCTTGGTTTCTCTCGGATGAAGGGTGCATTTGTCTGCCACATTTGAAGTAGTATTCAAAATGTGACAGTCCTTTGACACAGTCAGTGTCAGAGGTGTAAAGTAACGAATTACATTTACTCACGTTACTGTAATTGAGTAGTTTTTTTGTGTACTTTTTTGAGTAGCTTTTGAAATGGTTAATTTTACCTTTACTTAAGTAGATTTTGACTGAAGTATTGTACTTCGCTACATTTTAAATTACAACCGTTACTGAGTAAAAAAAAACCCAGTTCAAGGCGCAAGGCAATTCTCACTGCAGTGGTAGATGCTGCATAGAGTGGATGACGTTCCCTCACGTGCACGTTCAACATATGAAAACTGATCATAAAGTTCACTGTTCGCGAAAAATATGCGCGACATGCACAACACTGCACAGGGAGCCACTGCAGAGCGGCTGCAGAGCCGCGGGTTGCCGACCCCTGGCTCCGGCGAAAGAGCGATTTGTTTACTGCTCCGCCGTTAAAGAGATGCGGACGTCAAAGCATTCGTTCAGCTAGAATATTAGTTCCGCCTCGCATTTTCCCCTCCCGGTCACGCGCGCACATGTTATGCCTCCGCGCAGTTTGAGAATCACTGCATTACACAGGGCTAGCACATTTGGTGCTCTATGCAAGCTTCACTCCTGGCGGGCGCAAGCCCCCCCCCCAAGACTGCATTTCTTTTCAGATAAACACAACAACGATCGCAACGACATGGTGCAAGCATTCAATTTAGACAGCGTCTTTCAGGAGAAGGAAAACATTCCGTAACGTTTTAGCTAGACCTCAGATAATATGAACGTGTTCATCGTTCAAATTCATTATTTGTCAATACGTTTCGTTCAGTCCAACGTTCTCATAAAAATGAACGTGTTCAATGAACGCGTTCTTTTGAACTCGTTCATGCACAACACTGCCTGAAACTCAATACTGGCCTACCTGCCTCTGCCGCCTGTGCTGGATGCTGTTCACTGCAAAGCGAGCCCGGATGAGCTCTACTCACCTTGAAAATCAGCTGCTGCTCAAACTCAACAAGAAGTTTGTAGACTAGTGCTCTAAAGGTGGGCCAAAGTTTAACCAAAAGTTTAAATATACAGTGGGACAGTGGCATTTTAACTTTTTATTTTAGCTGTCATGTGGTTCATGTCTTGACATGATCCTCCCAAAAGTTCTTTAATGTTGTGTTGACATGTTTAATGTTTAATGTTTGACATGTTTAATGTCATTGCACTTATATTTGTAAAGATTCTCCTTTAATTAAAAATAACTGTTGTTGGATTGGCTTTATGACCCCTTGTCCTTTTTTGCACTGTATAGGAGCGGCCCCCATCAAGTTGTTGGAAGTAACTAAGTAACTTTTACTTAAAGTACATTTTAAATGAACTACTTTTTACTTTTACTTGAGTAGATTTTTAGATGGGTACTTTTACTTGTACTTGAGTAAAATTTCATCAAAGTAAAGGTACTTTTACTCGAGTACAATATTTCAGTACTTTTTACACCTCTGGTCAGTCTTTGAAGGATGCAGCCAGTGAAATGGGGAACAATAGCTGTGAATATTACGGCTAATCTATATGTTTTCATTGTGGACATTGATTTGTTTATGATACATTCTAACCTGTTTGTCTTAACATGTCATGAATCAGGTGGGAGGAGAGGAGGACAGCTTCTGGAAGGATACAGTATCTGAACCACATCACACGTACCACACAATGGGAGAGACCTACCAGGTAAACCTGCACACACGCAGACATCATCCAATATCACCTCAGATGATGTAAACTAGTATTAAGGTGAGCCATGCAAAAATGCAAGATCTCCAATGGCTCAAATCTTATCGTCTTCAACATTCCACAGTGTGTAGTGCAGCAGTCACACTATTGCAATCCACAACAAACTTGACCTTTTACAGAAAAGAGAGGGGGGGGTTCTATTGAAGTGCTTGTACCTTCCTGCAGTTTCCTTTTCAAAAGAAAAGAAACCCTCAACTTAGCTCGACTCACAACTCAACAATAACAGTCTGTTGGTCTGCAACACACACACACACACACACACGCACACCTTATTAAACTAGCCAGCCAGTTGGGCAGCCAGGCTTTACTTGGCCCCTGTTCCTGCAGGAACAACTGCCGCCTCCCTACTTGGCTCATATCAGTGAAGCCTTTTGGGTAGTATCCAACCCCCCAAAAAATAACACCAGTTCCCCACCGCCTCACCCTCTATTACTCCACATCTCTATTGTGGTCCCAAGGCAGCAAAGCAGAACAAGGTATATAAAAATGGTGAGGATTGTCAGTTTGGGATTGTGTAGGAGGGAGAAATTACTGATAAGTGATTGAAGATGAGAAGGTCAATGAAAAAGACTGATGACAAATGTAATGTGGTCCATCAGCTATTTGTGAGGAATACTTGAGCTTGGCTCAGAGACCGGGAAAATTAATAGAACATGGAGACCGGACAATGGAAAGAAGAGACAGAGGGGCAAATTAATTGGGCATTGGAGGAGGAGGGAGTTGAGGGGGGAGCAGGTGGGTCGACATCCAGACAGTGGTCAGACACACATGTGCACACAAACACTGAGTGTGTCAGTGAGCCAGTCTATCTGTGTTTGTGTCTGCTTATCCGATATCGGCTCTAGATGTCCGACACAAACACACTTTAATGTTCTACTATAGTCTTCTGGGTTGCATTGGTTTTTGCGACCCATAATCATCCGTAGCACTTTAATCCTAACCGTAACCATGAAATACTTTATTTCCCCTTGAGGACTGATGACTGTTTTCCAATAATTACACTACACTTGTGTTTATGTCTAGACATCACAATAAGAAATACAGCTGCAACACCTACAACTTAAGCCGTGTTACACCAACTCCCAGTTGCATAACTCTTTGCACACTTCACAGCCAGGTTCCTGCACGTAGAGCTAAATACTGTGCACAGTCACATCTGGTTAATAAAGACGAAAGTCATTCAATTTATTTCACATTGCACACTTGTCAATTCATTCATCCAGTTCCCATCAACAAATTTATCTTTTATCCAAAATGCTGTAAAATGTGTCTAATTTCCAATCTGTCATTCAATTTTTGTTTTGCATAATGTAGAAATATGGAAACTAGAAAATAGCACTGAAGAAATACATCAACTCTGAAGAACCCACATTAAGAGGACCATAACCTTTATACACATGAACATGCATATTCTTTGTTGTCTCCCAGGCCGGCGTCCGAGTACTCCAGTCCATCAGGGCGTCCACTGAGCTGCGTGGTGGACGAGAACACACCAGTGATGACACCCGTCAATGGGGCAGAGGCCAGTGTCCCACCAGGTGAACCCAGGATCCAGGAAAGACGGGTTCGATCGCAGCGGCATCGTAACTACATGAGTCGGACACACCTGCATACACCGCCGGACCTCCCCGAGGGTTACGGTGAGTGATGGAAACACACAGACAGAAGCCCCCCCTCTACGAACTGAATATCTGTTAATAAGTCATATTGTCTAGTTGTGATCATACGATTAGCTGCTCATCCCCACACAGAGCTGGTGTGAAACAAAAGCATGATCGGATCACACAGCAGCTACACTGAGAGTTGGAGTGTTTTTGGCCATCGTTCAGCTGCAGGCATATAGCATTGTACAGTTACCAGAGTTACTGATGAAGTCTCAGGTCATAACCAAACAACATAAAAGATAAACAGACTTAAAACATAGTGAGTTGCTCTTATGCTGTGCCTTGTTTGGCGCCTGCAGGCATTTATACTTTTAATGACGAGAATACAATTTAAATGCTCCTTCTTTCATCTTGTCTCGTTTTCTCTCCGTCTGTTTCTTTGTGCTCTTTCCTCAGACTCACTCTAACTTTATCTGTTAATCCCTTTCTCATCCTCTCTTGCTCTTTCCCACAGCACCACATCATCACAACTTCATTCAAACCATACTGTGTGTTCCTCTCCTCTCCTCTCCTCTCCTGTCCTCTCCTCTCCTCTCTGTTTTCAAACACTTCCAGCGTTGGAATGTTTTGGTTTTGCAGACTGATACTCCCACAGCGAAGAGAAGCAAGCTTGGTGTTCAGTTCAGAAAAGGCACTTTAAGTTACTGGTTGTTCTTTATTGTACTGTAATTCTTCAGCTGACTGTACGACATTCAAATGCATCGGAAAAATAATGCAAGAGCTGAAGAACATTTTTCATAATCGGCCACAGTGCGCCACACAATACCCACAGAGTCTGTAAAATAAATTATTATTCTAAGTGTGCGGTTGTGTGCCAGTGATTTAGAATGGCACTGTTGGACCTCTGCCCCCCTTTTGAAATGTCCTGCTGTGTCCACTGAGGCTGACCGAGGTCGGACAAAATGAGTCACTGATGCCCAACAGCTAGTGAGCTTTCTTCTTCAGCTGAACCCTCTGAACTGGTGCCTGGGTGTGGTAGGAGAGAGCGTGAGAGAGAAAGAGAGTGAGCAAGGGAAAAAGGGGAATGTGTGAGGGGAGAAAAAGACTGGGAGAGGTGGGTCGGAAATGAGTTGTGCCAGTAGGAAGTGGGGGGTTGTGGTGGATTAGTGGGTGAATATACATACATGAACACCATGCCCATGCAACACCACACTCACACTCACACTCACACACACACACACACACACTCCATTCATCAGTGGATGAGATAGAATCAAAGGTCCAACAAGCCAGTGACAGATTATAAATGAGAACCATTCTCCTCAGATTTCATCTCAGTGTCCCCAGCTCCCTTATTTGTCTACAGTATATTATATACGTGGGTTTGGCTTAAACCCTTTACTCTTCATTTCCTTTGGTTTTAGAAATTAAATGGACCTGATGATTTTCAGCACACACACTAACCTTAAAGACAAAACAAGGCAACTAGGATGCATCAAGGAACTCTCTGCAAGGAAAAACACTCATGGAAGTATCTGATTAATTCCCCCTCGCATTTTATTTCCCCCCCATACTCTCGGGATAAGCCCACTGGGGCCTGGAAGGGAACTAATTGATTACATTGGCACACACCTCTCACAAACTCTTAGTTCAACATTGTTCCAGCAGTTTGCTTGTAGCGTGTATCATAAACAGACTTCCCCTTCTCCAAAATACACACGCTCACTATCTGCACCGGTGCCTACCGGGACTCCATTGCACAACAACAGTCGCTGCAACAGTTCCAAATTGTTTCGCTGCTGTTTTTGTCTTTTCACAAATTTAATAAAATCCACTGTCTTTTGTTTTTTTAGAGCAAAGAACAACTCAGCAGGGCCAGGTCTACTTCCTCCACACACAGACTGGAGTCAGCACTTGGCATGACCCCCGGGTACCCAGGTACATTTCTGTGCATTTTCCATCGTGTATTTTTCAACTTAATTGTTCAGACCTGCCTGTTTGGAATGGGGTGTTTACCAGTGGTGATGCTGGTTGCAGCTTTCTTTCTGAAACTTTCTGAATACTTTTCATAAAAACTTGAACACTTTTCTTTATTATAATTCACGTGTGTGGCTTATATATACGTTTTGAATTACTGATTTACTTATTAATAATAAGGTTTCTGCAATTAGTAGATAGATAAGTGATTCTAACATATAGTAACAACAAGTAATTAAACATATTTCCTTGAATATATGATAAATGCTCCACAGTGCACACAGCCTGTATTGTTTTAATCCCTATATACAACCTGACATATATTCCCAAAACTGACAGAAGTAAGCTGGATGTTACTGGGTTGAATCCGACCTGGTTTCTCATTTAATTGCATAGAAACGGTTCTGCTAGTCAAATTTCATGCTCAAGTCTGGGTCAGCCAAAATACTGACCTCTGAGTCCGACACAGAGCGAGAACAACATTTCTGTACAGATGTTGATCTGAACACAGTGGTGCTGCATTCCATCAAACTGTTTCACCAACTCTCAATAGTCCACTAGTTAACTCACCGGAGACTGCAGGCAGTGCTATTGCGTTACGTTTTTGGCCATGTCTCGGTGTAGCCGCTGCTCAATGATGAAGCACATGCGTGTAACGTCCAACTCACAGCAGCAACTCTGGGTTTGGTCATCTTGGACAGAGCCACTAAAATGACCCAGTATTTTGTGATGAGTGCAGCGAGGCATGTTCTTTGTCCCTGACTTCACACAAGGACAAAGTGTTCACACACACACACATAATCACAAGACCTCCTGAGGCTATGGCCTTGTCCCAGATCAGGACTTTTCTACTGACAGAAATGTCAGTGTGCTGGACAGAAGAAGAATCTAGAAATTGGAGCAGTAACTTTGTCAGGTGGCTAATGGCCATGTTCATGCTGCTAATGGTCATGGGTCTTTTGATTGGATGATTCTTGTGAAGCTTCTGTGAAAACCTTCATGTAAATGTTAACCCATATCAAATCCCTCATATGTGTTCTGTCGCTAAATCTGTCGTTGATAGACTAATGTTGAGTTTTAGTTATTTAACTATCATCTGTTCAAAATGAAGGATTTATTCAGGAGTTGCTTAAATTTATGTTGTTTAGAAAATAAATTAACTAAATATCATATGTGAGGACAATTGTTTCATTGATGCAGAGCAGGATGTTTAATTCTAAGATAACAATCTGAACTTTGTTAATACCGTACTCAATTATTGAATAAAATACCAAATCATGTTTGTTAATAGGACATTTTCTCCCATCTGAGACCAATCAGTCACTTAAAAAGGCATCATAATTCTAAAGTCCTAAAACTACTTGACTCCTGGTTTTGGTCTGCAGGCCCTGTAGCTTTATACAGTATGTGTGTTTGTATTTCTAATTTAATTCAGAATTTGGTTAAACTTGTAGAATCATTGAAGCTAATGGCTTTTATTTATTTTGTTCAGGGACTTGAGCAACGTGAACTGTGAGGAGCTCGGCCCACTGCCTCCAGGTTGGGAGATCAGAAACACAGCCACCGGCCGAGTCTACTTTGTCGACCACAACAACCGGACAACACAGTTCACAGACCCACGACTGTCTGCTAACCTGCACCTAGTACTCAAGTGAGTGTCTCAAAAACTGCGTTACCAAGGACAAATAATAGCTTTTATTGCTCCAATATTTTTGTTTTTATAAATAAAAGCAAAATTGTGCGCCTACATAACTCCTCCAAAACAGAAATGGTAAATTATGATGCTGCTTTGTGGGGCAGCATGGTGATACACTGGTTACCCAGGTTGGCCGAGGTCTTTCTTTGGGGAGTTTGCATGTTCTCCCTGTGTCTATGTAGGTTTTCTTTGGGAGCTCCAGCTTCCTCCTACAGTCCCAAAGATATGCAGATTGGGATTGGGTTAGGTGGAGACTCTAAAACACATAAAATAACAACCAAGAGGAGAAGAGTTTGAAGCCATTTGATCTTAAAAAATACCACATATCCTCCAAAGATCTGTGAAGAGTGTGTTTGTATTGATGAGCTGACCATGTCTCCACACTCCCACTGTCTGTCCTGAATATGAATATGATGACTCCAGTCTGTTGATGCTGGGTTAACCTGAAATGGGGGGGGGGGGGAAAGCTGTGATACCCACCACATTCATCAGTCCTTCAGTAATGAAAATGTCTGGTGTAAGATAATCACTGATGACTGTCTTGGCTTCCTTCATCTCACCGTATATTTTTGTTCTGACTTCTTTTCCCCTGCTCTCTCTCTGTCTCCGGTCTCGGCCGATGGTCTTTGCTCTTGTTCCTCATTCTCACGACTCGGCTGTCTTTTCTTCAATCTTCTCGCCTTTTTATATGTCCATGTTTGGGCCTTTTACTGCTTCTGTATCTCTTCCTTATGTATATTTCCATTACTTATGTCCCTTTTCTCTTTTTCTGTTCCCCATTTCATCTTTTTCTTTTTCTTATATTCTTTTGACTTTTCTCCCCTGTATAATATTGTCTGTGTCCTTTCCTCTTTCATTGTTCCTTTTTTAAATTATATCCCCCATTGTGGTTTCTATGCTCTATTCCTCTCCTCTGTCATTCATCTCCTCTTTTTGTGTCATTTTCTCACTCTTTGTTTTTCTCTGTCTCTTCCTCCCCTTCTCTTTTCTCCTGCAGCCCAAGTTCCAATGGTTCCCGTGTGGCCATGGAGAGCCAAAACACTAACCTCAGGTAACCCGCACACACACACAGACACACACACACACACACATAGTCTGACAGATATGCACATTCCCACCCTTGCATGTAGGAAACTGTCTGTATGGATTTTCCCATTTGCACATGGTCTGTGACATATATGTACAACAATGTGATCAGCACTCACAGGCTTACATATTACATTTTCATACTCACAGCTGTCTGTATAAAGCAGTTTCAGCAGCAAGTCAATCACAGCTTCATGCACACACACAAAATGCTGACTTCCACATTGGAATGTCCAGTCGGTGTGTATCAATGCATACACATGCACGTTTATGTGTTTACGTGCATGTTTTGTGCAACCTCTTCAGAGCTGACCTTCCATTTGACCCTGACTGTCAGTGAAGTTCAAGGCACAGACATGACACACATTTATCTTTCTTCTTTTTTTTTACATAATTGTGTTTATGTAAAAATGTTTTTTTCTTAAGCAAAAAACAGATTTGACTTGCTCGTACAATCATCCTGTGCCAATGCACCTTACGTAGGACATTTCATACAAACCACTACAGTGAAAAGGTACATACTCAGCAGTTTTAACTTAATTTTAATAATTATCATTTTTTATTGCTTTTTTCTATTTCTTTATTCTCGTGTCTAACTGCACTAGATGCAGCGCTATTTGCCACGTGCTTGCTTATGCTGTCATGCTACTGTGAGCTATGGTCAGTTTTTACCGTCCACACAGACCGTCAGACTTCATCATTTTTAAATTGTGGTATCAATGAAGTTCTTATCTGTCGCTCTTTAATCTGTGTAGCTGTTACTCGGAATTGTGTGTGTGAGAGTGTATTTCATGTGTGTACATGTGCAATACCATAGATTAAATTAATTCTGTAGGAAAAGTATACACACTCACCATACCCCTAGCCCTGGCTGTGTGTAATGGAGAGTTGTCAGTCCATCTTTCAGTGTGTTTGTGCTCTCTGTCAGCAGTCTGCCTTCTCTTGAGCTCAGTTCGCAGCCAGCTAAGCCAGAAGAGAGGCCTGATAAAGCCGACCCCGCTAGGGAGAATAATACAAAACACGTGTTAGCACAGCAGCTGTTCGCGAAGTACCAGTTCTCATAGACTCAGCGAACACACATGCGCTGAAGACCTGAGTTGTGTGCTTGCTCTACAACTTTGCATTTAGTGAAAGTGATGTCTAGTAAAATAATATGTGAAGAAATAGAGATTCATGTGGAAGGAACTTCTGATTGTTATATATGAATCACTGAGAAAAGACACCGCATGACAAACTGAAATCTAGGATTGTTTAAAGGTTTCTTGGCTGTCTTGTAATTTCCTTTGCTTCCAGCCTGCAAATGTATGAGGCAGAAATCCCCACAACATGGAGATGTAGAGATTTTCTTCCCCTTAGTCTTTTTTAGAGCAAGTTCTTGGTCAAGATCTCTTGCAATAACAGCGGCTGTTACGACAGACATGTTTGAGAAATCAACATCTGGTCATTTGGTTAAATAGTATCCATATGTGTCAGAATAGCCCCTGGTTGTGAGTTGAGGCTCAGCTATGTTCTCCAGTCTGCATCATTAACTGCTTGTCTGACTCCTTATTAGGAGAGATTTGAAGAGAGTCCAGACAAAGTTTTGGAGCTTTGGGAAGGTCAAAATTAACAAGTTCTATTTTTAATGCAGCTTTTTTTTAGATGTGTACTGATTGATAAAAACTCTCTCTACAAACAGTTCATGTCAGTAATTGTTTGCACGTTATCTGGCCTATATCTGAATAAATAAATGACAGAAGTCTTTGCCAAATTTGGATATGTGGCATTTCAGGTTCTTGACAAAAGTTTAAGCAAATCAGATATTTATTCTGGCTTTAAGGACTAATAATCAAACCAGCCACATGTCAAGCAATGAGAAGTAGAACTTGAAGGGGTCAAGAAATCATGGTGTTCTTTTTTCCCCAAAAAATGTTGTATATGTAAAGTATAATAGGCAGACTGTGAAGGTATATGAGCTCAAACTCATATAGTTTGACAATTGTTAGACAAAAACTGGCAACGCCACTTCTGCCTAAGTACGTCTCGTCCTTATTAAACCTCTGGTGATAGTTTAAGTGTCAACTTCAGTTTGTTTTTCAAAAATGCTCATTTTCCCTCTGTGATAGATAAAGAATCCTATTAGACAAGTGTAGTACAAGCTATGTTGATGAGACTGCCGACTGACTTTGGCTCTGAAAAGCTTTATTTTATTGGGCGGGCTTTTAACGATCCAGACATGATGTTGTATTATTTACTGTGAGTGAGGCTCAAATACACATAGGGTGTCTGACAGCAGGCCCATTAAAAGAAACCGCAACGGTCAGTGTTATCTTATTATTCCTTATCCTTAGGTTTGAGAAACCAGTGCAACCAGTTGAACTGTGAACTACTACAATTCTCTGCAGTCATCTATCCTCTTTTCTACTGCCCTTGTTCAAATCTTCTCATCCTTTAATCTCTACACCTCCCCCACCCTGTCATCTCCTCTGTCACACACACGCACACACGTACACGCACACACACACACACACACACACACACACACACACACACACACACACACACACACACACACACACACACACACACACACACACACATGCACATAGACCCACACCATCAAAACCCTGCTTTAATACAATGACCTGTTTTCATACACAGAGATTGAATGCTTGTTTATGGGAGCGGGGTTGAAGAATAAATCAAAACCGAACAGAAAAGCCTATTTTTTTATTATCTACATGGTTGCATAGATATTGTGTTGATCTCATTTATTGTCTTCACATGCAGTCTAGCGTTTATCTTTCAGCGTTTTATTTCAAAGTATCAGATCGGTGTCCCTCGCTAGTGCATTGCCTCAATCACTGTTGTGTGTTCATATATATATAAATCCATTCTGGGCAAAATTCCTACCTATTTATTGTCTCTTTTAATCTGGAATCATGGACATCATAATCTTAGTTCTCTGGACATTTTGTGTTTGTTCCCAAAGTCTGGACTGAATTGGGAAGGAAAGCTCTGAGGTTTCCAGCACCTAATGCATAAAATAATTTACAAAACCTTGTAACAGGCTCTGATTGTCTGTGTGCAAGTGTTTTGCATGACTACACAAAAACGACTGGACAGATTAGCTCAAAACGCGATAGAAGGTCAGGAATTTAATGTCACTTTCCCTGCAGCGTTCAATCTAGTTCGTTCAATCAATGGCGGTAGCTCTCATGCGCAACAGATTCCAAGTGACAGTTACAGAGACTAAAGATTGAAAGACAATATATAAATAAACAGAATTTAGTAAACAAAGGGTGGAATAGAAAGATTTTTATTTTTTTATTAAACCTTTATAAAAGTATTTTTTCTGATTGACCTGCTGACAAAGCCTGTAGATGCATTGTCGGTAGTTTGAGGTTAAGCAACTGATTTAATTTGCATCTCTGACCATGTGGATCCTTTAACACCCTGTCATCAGACGTCTGTGAGTTTAAATGGCCTGGAACAGATTTGATATTTCATCACTGTGAATCTACAGTTAGCACCTCAGTTGACTGCGCCACCAGGACACGTCTTGGTTTAAATGTGACTCCGACAGCCACATCGTCGTCGACCTCAGACTGATGAAAGCCTTGAGTTGTCTGACAGTCAGACAGAGCTACATTACTGTGGTCTGCCACACTGTTTCTCACATACCCAGCTTCCTCCCTTGCACCAGCTCATAGTTTATGTCTGGAAGATTACATCAGTGTTTGCTGAAGGTATTTTGGTTTGGCCCTGGCTTTTAGTTTAGTGGCTTTTCTTTCAATCAATTTATAAATCTTCCCCAGATTTAATCTCGACATTTGCATTGATGTGTTAGCTTATTAAATTTGGTGTATTATGGCTGTGTGGTATATGTAACCTTTGAAATATAAGTAAGATTAGCATCAAATCCCAGGATATCTACAATATGCACTGTGCCTGAACCTTTTGCTCGTCTGGTGTATAAAGTATTTCTACATGTCTTGACCTAGTAACTTTTCCGTATTTTTCATCATGATTTGTGCATGAAAATCAAATGAAAGCTGATTATTTTCTGTCAGGGCGGATTTTTGCAAATCTTTCATTCTCAGAAAGTGTCTTCAGATATTTTAGTCTCATCACCACAGTCTGTCTGCTGCTGGTTTCCTGTACTTCATGTACTTTTGGAGAAGGTAGTGTGCAGATGTGGGCGCTTGGCAGCTGGGAAAAATGTTAGAGCTCACATCTTAACTGGCAAAACTCACATATTATCCAGGTAAATAACACACACACACACACACACACTGTATATAGGTACACATTGCCTCCATGTTGTGCAGAGTCGGCAGTATCACTCGCCACTTTTTGCCTGACCTGTCTGCCCTCCCTGCTTTCCAGGCCAGTGTAAAGAGCAGGGCAGCAGCTGATACTCTGAGCAGAACAACTCATAAAGGACCCTTTGATTCTCTGGGCTGGGTGGGGAGGGGGTGCAGAGTGGGTGTGTTGTGGCGGCTGGTGCTGCTTTCACACCCCTACACTTACTCAACACTCAGTGCAGCCCACCTTTGCCAGCTGCTACAGTAAAAGGGGCGAGTATACTTAGTCCTACACAAACATACATGCAGACTACCTCTCCTGGGCCTGCTCCCCCTCACCTTACACACACCCAGTCTGCCTCCACTGCTAACACAGAGGATGGAGGCCGATCATGACTCCGCAGGTTCAGGTGCAGGTGATCCAGTTCAGGAAAATGTTCACTCCCTCAATTCTTGACTTCTTCAGCTTCTTTCTTTCCACCTTGAAATTACAATAATAAAATCATCTGGCTCTCACATCGAATTTGAAAGTTTATATTTCTTTCCAAACTTCGTATTTCACCCGAGCTGTGACAGCAATTGGAACCTTTTTTTCTCGTCCCAGGCAGATATTTCAGCTCTGCTGTGCTTGTATTTTCTATATTTACCATCAAATATGCAGAGCTCGTCCCGTTTGGAAACCAGAGACGACGAACTATGTCGAAAACGTATTTTTAATTACACCGTGTCCTCCGAAGGGAAAAAAAAGTGCGCTGAAATTATGCTTTTATTATATGGTTCTTGAACCTCCCAGCCAAAAGCAACTCATTCCGTTTTGTTTTAAGGTCATCTTTTCTTCCCCTCCTCATTCCTTAAGTGGTTTTCAGGACTGCTCCGTTGCAGTCTACCCTTTCTTTGACATGCTAGGAGCCTCGGCGCCTGCCAATAAAATAAATAGCAGTGGACTTGATTATACAGGGATAGACTGGTGAAACACTGCACCCATTTAGTTTGGAAAGCCCATATAGATGAGGCCTTTTTCAAGCTACTGAACCAGAGAACCCAGAAGTACAATGAGTGTTGCAACACGTGGGTGGCTACATGCTGCTACCTCAGAAGGCCTCTCTTTCCTTAAGATACCAATTCAGGCCTCTTGTTTTGCTGCCTTTGTTTGGCCAGCAGCAGCAGCCTCAACACTCCTCCCCCGGCGGAGGACAGTCGCCTCTTTTCTAGAAGTCATCTGCTGGCTCAGTATCTCTCCGCAGCGAAACGAGGGCTGCTGTCCTGTGAGATTATGTTTTTACGAGGCCCACCCAGACATCTCACCACCAAGACAACAGCGAGCGCCAGAGGAGGCCAGAACACTGACCATGGCACACATCTCTGCCAAAAGCGTACAAGAATGTATCTCAACCTTTCTCAGAATATACAGGCTCTGAATGGCAACAGAGCAGAAGTGGATACAGCTCAGGATTTAAATTCCCTGAGGCAAGATCCTCGGTGACAGGCATGTTTCCCAGCTCACGCTCTTTACCTCACTTAACCGTGCTCATCGGATATTGCAAAACAGTGCTGCACTTTGGCCAGGCAAACATGAACACAGTGCAGGGGCTGGATTTTTACATTTATCAGAACACCATTTATAGCCCAGAGAGATTCAGTGCCACGATGACAGAAAAAAAGACTGTTGGATAAGAACAAGGAAAGGTGGCAGCTCCCTCGGTTGGATGATGTAAGTTCCAGTCGTGGTTGATGGTGGGCAGGGGTTTCCAGTAGGTTGGAAATCAATCATGTCAGTCAGCTTCTCAAGGCTTTAGACAAGAAGTTATGATTTTTTGGGATGCAAAAGATTTGATGACGCACACAGCTGGCTATTTAGGGGCTATATAAAATAATTAAAGTTTAAGGGGTTAGACATTGAGAGAAACTAGCCAGAGGCACCAGCCCTTCCACCACTCTCCTTTTCTTCCTTTGTGCGTCTCTCTGCCTGCTCAGGTTTTATCCCCCTCACTCTGTCTCTCCTGGGGTTGATATTTCAGGGCTCTGTGCTTTGACAGGAGGGTGAGGGAATTCCTTACCAAACTCCCGGGTGCAGCGGTTTGAGGATATCTGAGATAGAGGGGCTTTGGAATTCCCTGCAGGAGTTATCCCTCGTACCCTTTTCTCTGTAAAAAATCTGTTGCCTCCACCAAAGCAGTGCTTTTAAAAAATATGACTATGACCATGTGACAGTAAACGGCTGCAGTACACCGAATGGACATTGGCCTTTGGAGAGGGCAGCTCAGGACAAACTATTCATTACTGCGTTTTAAGTGGATGATAAATCTTGCTGACACATTACTGTTCTGTCTTTTCCCTTGTGTCCCTTTTTCATGTCACTCAACTCACGCTCTGCTGATCTCCCCCCCGACTGCTCCACTTCCCCTCCACCTCTTGCTGACTGCTCATCGTCCACCTCCTTTTCAACCGCCTTCTTCCTTCCAGTCATCCGCCTCAGCTGAAGGAACAGGGTGGCCCTGGGGCCCCCCAGCAAGCTCTGTCGCCAGCGCAGTTACCCGAAGAAGCTGAGTGCCTGACGGTGCCCAAATACAAGAGGGACCTGGTGCAGAAGCTGAAGATCCTGCGGCAGGAACTGTCTCAGCAGCAACCCCAGGCCGGCCACTGTCGCATCGAGGTCTGCCGTGAGGAGATATTTGAGGTATTAAAAAGAAACAAATATATTACACAACTCAGTTTAATACATAGACTAACACAAAACCAGGGCTGCACGTTTTTTGGTCTTTTTTTATGCTGGGCTCCAGAGGTTGATAGTGTTGTAGCACAGGCTGCAGAGTTGGTAAGTATAATGCACTTAAATAAAAACATTAATATATATTCATATTGGCAGTTCAGCTCTCTTTAAATTCATTATCTTAAATATACATGTGTATTTATATTGGATTAAGAAAGTGTATAAATCACTAATAAGAGAACAAGTACAAAAGTGGGAAAACGTGGTTGTGTACACACACAGCAAACAGGTTCCTGGTTTGAATCCCTGGTTCTACCAGGATCTATTTGTGTAGAGTTTACATATTCTACCCATGTAAGGGTGGATTTCCTTTAGATACTCTGGCTTCCTCTCAGATTGAAGTTCGGTTAGTACGAGACTCTAAAGTGACTGAAGGTGTGATGGTGAGTGTGGATGATTCTGTGTCTCGGTATGTTGGCCCTGTGAATAGGCTGCTGACCTGTCCAGGGTCTATCCTGCCTCTCGCCTAATGTCAAGCTCCAGCTCCCCCCACTACCCTCAAAGGATAGGCGCTATAGATAATGGATGGGTGGGAGTATGGTTCTGATAACCATGGTTTTTACTCCTATGACAGATAACAACTTGGAAGTAAAATAACATGTCATCAGTCCACCTCACACACAAGCAAACGATCACACCACAGTCCACACAAAAGCAGATGTTTCAAACACGGGTACACAAAAACTGTATCACATTGGTGCTACAGCAGGAAATATGTTCATCGCACACAGATTTTTGTAGCACGTGCAACATATATCTCGCTCTGTACAGCCCTGCAAGATAATAACAATGCAATTGTTTTAGTAGCCTAATGCTCTTGAGAGCAGTCATAGCAGCTAGATTGCAAAGCGAATACAAACACGTCCTTCGTGCTCACAGATCATGAACCATCACGCAAACTTCAATAAACTGTTTCACTTCAGCAGAGCAGATTATTGTCTTAACATAGTGATGATCATTAACATGACGCTCAAACATAAAAATGTCTTCATGTTCATTAAACCATAAAAGTCCACATCTGACCACAGCTGCAAAACGCACGCACACAACTGACAGTTACCATGAATTTTATGTGACGTGCATTGATCACGTGTTTGTCAAATTCATCATTGTGCATTTAGAGCATCGCATGCTGACAGGCAAAGTCTAAAACATCCATGAGAACAATGGCAAACCCGGAAAGTTGCATTTTACTGGCATTTTTTCACCCTGTTTACGATGTTTGCCCGAAAAGGGCCTGAGGCAGCACAGAACCACTACTCGGAACTACTTTATGATCTCCAGGGAAAGGCAGAACAAAAAGACCTCCACAACACCACAAACAAAGGTTTATTTTTTTCTCCTCTCCTCCGTCTCTCGTTTTCTTGCTCTCCCAATCATTTGTTCTACTAAGGCAGAGGCATTCTTTCTGGATGATTTCAACAGCTACAGGGTTTGAGGGGAGGAGGGGAGGAAAGAGCGGGTGAGAAAAGGAGCTCAGGCAGCAGTGGCAAGTGTGCAGGGGCCAGACATAACTTAAAAACTACATGTGGAGCAATGAAAAATATGACTTCACCGCCCTTCAACGTGACAGCTGTGGAAGGGGAAAGTGAAGTGTGAAAACCAGCTTCGCAGACCCAGGAACCGGCTCTGCAGCTTTACCACTGGCAGGATGTGCACGAGTGTGCATGTGTCTGCAATGCTCAGTGGGATTTCCTAGTAATGCATGTTGTCTGTCACAATTATACATGTGATCAACAATGTGTCCCTTTCTTTACTTGCAGCCATTAATGCTATGAGGATTTTTATTATTTTAGACACTTTTTGTAAATTTTTTGTTTTGCTCTCATCAATATGTCAAGCACATTGTAACTGTGCTTTACCTGAAACTTCGACTCCTGTGTTAGCAGCTTCAGATAAACGCTGTAGTAGTTCTGTTAATAGGCCATTAATAGACAGAGTAATGTAAAGAGGAAACTGGGAGAGCTGGGGGTTAAAAGGAAGAACAGAAATATCAAAATGCATCAGAAAAGTTATTTCTTTATTGTAGCTTCTTTTTGTCCATCCATCCATTTTCTTCTGCTTGTCCAAGCTCGGGTCTTGGAGGCAGCTCGTTAAGCAGGATATTCTTGACAACCCAATCCCCAGCCACACTTTCCAACTCCTCCTGGGGGATCCCGAAATGTTCCCAGGCCAGATGGCACACGTAGTCCCTCCAGCGAGTTTTAGGACTACCGCTGGGTCTTCTCACAGTTGGGCGTCACCAGTAAACCCTCAATAGAAGGCGCTCAGGAGGCATCCTGATTAGAAATCCCCTTTCCCCTTTCTAAGTGAAGGAGCAGCAGTTCTACTCTCAGCTTCCTCCAGATGGCTGAACTCCTCACCCTCTCCTTGAGGCTGAGCCCAGACACCTGACAGTGAAAACTCATTTCAGCCGCTTGTATGAGCATTCTCGTGTTCTTGGTCTCTACCCAGAGCTCATGACCATAGGTAAATGTCGGAACTTAGATGGACTGCTAAATTTAAACCTTAGCCTTGCACCTCAGCTTCTTCTTCAGCACAGCGGTCCAGCACATTGTCCACAATACAGCCAACACCTCATTGACAATACTTGACAGTAACATCTGGTCAATCAATCATTTTATTTGTATATCCCATATTTACAAACCACACTTTGCCGCAAACCAGAAGGCTTTGCAAGATTTGACATCCTCTGGCCATAACCCTCCAAAGAAAAGGTCATTTAAAAAAACGTAATTTTGACAATAATTGATAGTTTTTAATTATCCTTGAATGCTAATAGTGTCCAGGACTAAGCTATTGTGACATCGTACCAGTCTGTTTTCCTGCCTCTGCTCTACATGTCAGTCCGGAGCTGTAAAGAAGAAAACCATCTACATCTGCGATGAAACATTCCTTCATGTTGACAATCATAGTTCCATGACCTAAGCGTGAAGTGACAGAGCTCACACACAGCTTCAATAGGCCAGTCCAGTATTATTCTGCAGTCTTCCTCCCACCCATCATTAGTACGTGGGCTCTCAGAAGGTTTGTTAATCCCATAACAATTGAATGTTTGTTTGTTGCCGTTTCACCTCTGCTCACATCATGTTTGTATACACACATACACACCATCAAAGCTTTACATTAAAAGTAACATTTTGAATGCACTGTTTAATATAAAATTTATTGTGTGTTGAACCGTAGGAGTCGTACCGACAGGTGATGAAAATGCGTCCAAAGGATCTCTGGAAAAGACTGATGATCAAGTTCAGAGGAGAAGAGGGACTGGACTACGGTGGAGTGGCAAGGTAAAGAGTTGTATTTACTTTTCTGTGAGTTTAAAAGCCAGATTACATCCTTTATGTTAGTTTGAGAGTCTGTGTGTGTGTGTGTGTTTGTTAGGGAATGGTTATACCTGCTATCCCACGAGATGCTCAACCCGTACTACGGCCTGTTCCAGTATTCCAGAGATGACATCTACACTCTACAGATTAATCCGGACTCTGCCGTCAACCCGGTATTTTATTATATTATTTCGTTTCATAGTCATGTTTGTGAAGAATTGGTGTTTTCAGTCATTAGATGTAGATGAAAAAGTAAAATATACCACTTGTTTAAACATCTACACAGATCTTGGCAGGAAATGTTTGGATGTTCAAAGCAGAGTCACATTTCAGCTGTCGTGTGACACCATGCAAATTAGATTTTTCTTTTAAAGAGGTGTCATTGTGACATAACATTATTTCAGTTAGATTGATTAGATAGATTGATTTATGTTCATGCAGTAGTTGATAGAGCAGTAAGTGACTGTATCTCCTTTGTTAAAGAGGTATTAATTAAAGACTTCCCATTAATATTTGTGGTTTCATCTGCAGGAGCACCTGTCGTACTTCCACTTTGTGGGTCGCATCATGGGAATGGCGGTGTTCCACGGCCACTACATCGACGGAGGCTTCACGCTGCCGTTCTACAAACAGCTGCTGGGGAAACCCATCACACTGGACGATATGGAGTCTGTGGATCCTGACCTCCACAACAGCCTCGTCTGGATCCTGTAAGACCTTGTCTTTTACCAGGCGATTCTTTTCTGACAACATATTATATTTTTCTTGTTAATACGTGTGGAAATACACAATTTCAAAACGCTCATTTTACACCTGCTATTACTTTGTTCTGGCTTTCTGATTGCAGACAGGGTGAAACATTTAATGTGTTGATATATACATTAAAAGCATCAATGCACCATTCAGTTCTCAACAGTTTAACAAATACCAAGCTAATTCTAATGACTTTACTGCCCTCTGCTGCCACATCAGATGAACATCTAGTCACTAACAGGATAGTCATGAGTCATCCTTATCCCGATTGATCATCTAATTGATAATGTTTCCTGTTCTCATGACTCATACTCGCTGAATTATCACTGACAACGCAAAGGTGAAAAATTACTCAAATAAAGTTCAGAATAAGAAGATTAAGATTAAGAAATCCTTTATTAGTCCAACAATGGGGAAATTTGCTTTGATACAGCAGCAGAAAGACATCACGTAGCATGTAGCAAGTAGCAAGTAGCATGCAGTACTTGGATGAAGGAATATAAAGAAGTAGAAATAGAGAAACAAATTCCAGTCGTGACTGTGACCCTCTCTCTCTCCCTCTCCCCCTCTCTCTCTCTGCTCAGGGACAATGACATCACTGGCGTCCTGGACCACACTTTCTGTGTGGAGCACAACGCCTACGGAGAAATCATCCAACATGAACTGAAACCTAACGGCAAGAGTATCCCTGTGTCAGAGGACACCAAGAAGGAGTACGTCCGGTAAGGAGGACTATCACCTCGCTGCCTTCACACAGATCTCCAGTGGCTGAGCAGAGCCTCACGTCTCCTTTAGCTCAGCGCGGTGAAGAGTCTGGATCTTGTTGTTTGAGAAGCTGACAGACGACTTGTATGTTTCTCACCTTCCCCTCTCATCCTCCCCTTCTCTTGTTCCGCAGGTTGTACGTGAGCTGGCGGTTCCTTCACGGCATCGAGGCTCAGTTTCTGGCATTGCAGAAAGGCTTCAATGAGGTTATACCTGAACACCTTCTCAAAGCCTTCGACGAGAAGGAACTGGAGGTACAGCTTACCGAGTCATCTCATCACTGTTTACTGCAATACACCTCGATCATTAGCATCCCTTCTCTCTCTCTCACACACACACACACACACGCACACGCACTAAAGCACCTCACTCATTCACCACTGTTTTATTTTATTATTATTGTTTGATGGGAAAATACAGCAGCAGCAAACACAACAATCTATTGTCTGATAAACAGATTTATTAAATGATGATGATGAAATGATGCGTTTGTATTACATTTTCTCTGGCCCTCTTTGCTCTCAGCTGATAGTGTGCGGCCTGGGAAAGATCGACATCGCAGACTGGAAGTCCAACACCCGTCTGAAGCACTGCACCGCCGAGAGCAACATCGTGAAGTGGTTCTGGAAAGCCGTGGAGTCGTTCGACGAGGAGAGGAGAGCTCGGCTGCTGCAGTTTGTCACCGGCTCGTCCAGAGTCCCGCTGCAGGGCTTCAAGGCGCTGCAGGGTATTTATCTGACTCTGTGTTCACATGTCCTTTAGTTTGACCTCTGATGAAAGTCCCAGTGGTTTTCTCATACTGGTTCAAAAACATTTAAAGAAAGACGCCTTCAAGAGAAACATTCTGAGGACTTAAAAGAGTATCACTTAGTGTGATCTTTCTTTTTAATGAGAAGATTTTCCAGATTAATAAATGGGATTGTTATCTGTTCCACTAAATATTCTTGTTCTAATAATAGTTCTTTTATCAAAGTTTGGCTTTAATCCAGGTAATTTAGAGAAGAAATTTAAATCCCTTTTGAGGACATCTAATGAAGATCCTGTGATCTGCAAAGATCTGCATTTAGTGTTATTTTTGTTTCTCAGACTAACTACAGAGAGCTGGCCTCCTTCCCCCGGTTCTGGTTCAGCTTCTGTTCTACTTGGTTGTGCTTGAACAGAGCTGATAAACTAAGAACATGAAATCAGAAAATAATCTCTTTAAATCAGACGAACGGAGCAGAATTCTTTCTCATGTGAAGCAGTTTGCTCCTGTAAAGATAAAGAGACTGGCCTCTACAGATTGAGGGCCACAAAGACAAGCAGTACTCAATAGTGTTACTGTTTAAACCTCTGGCCGCTCTTCTGCTATAAAAACCTGATGCGGCTCAGACTAATGATATATAATGTGTAACATATTTAATGCTCAGATATTATTCATTATGGAATACGGAAAATTTTCAAAAGATCAGTAAAAGAAAAGTCCGATAGAAACTTTTCTGACGTGAGCAGGGGAACACAGAGAGCTGTACCAAACCAAATATTGGGATCTGATGGCCGTGGGTTTGTGCTCTGACTGCAGGTGCTGCAGGACCCCGACTCTTCACCATTCATCAGATCGATGCCAACGCCAACAACCTGCCCAAAGCTCATACCTGGTGTGTGTCACATGCACCTACACACACAAACACTTACACACACACAGACACACACAAGCTTATTTGATCACAATATTGCCAAACGATTCCTTTCTCCCTTGGCTTCATTCACTCTCTCCTTCTCTCCAGCTTCAACCGGATCGACATTCCGCCCTACGAGAGCTACGACAAGCTGTACGACAAGCTGCTGACGGCCATCGAGGAGACGTGCGGCTTCGCGGTGGAATGAGAGATGCATAGGAGAGTGTGTCTGTGCATGAACATGTGTACCTGTGTGCGAGACTCTGATCGATTTATTATTGTAATTGTGACATGCCGACGGGCTCACTGTGAGTCGGACACGTTTCTCTTTGACCAGCCTGCAGTCTTCCTCTTATCTCACCGCTGTCCACGTCACGTGTGAACAGCTGCTAGAATCATCGCAAATCCTTTTGGTCTTGTTTGTTTTTTTGTTTTTGGTGTCGATCATGTGAAATACAGAGAGAAAATGAAGTGCTGCAGCGTTTCCTAAATCAATTTTCTTATCATGTGGAGTGGACGGTTTATTTTTACCCCCCAGAAAAGGTGGAAACAAACCTCCAATGTCTGGTCTCCTTACTTTGAGTCTAATCATATAAGGAAGCAGATTATTAACATACAGTTGTAGTGTTTTAAACAATGAGAAATGTGACGCTCTATTTTGGTTTTGCATTTTGAGCTGATTAAAATGATCCTCGTCATGCTACTGAATATGCAACGTTGCTGGTAGCCATATCTTGCCCTAAGTAGCCATCTCAACCTCAACCAGTACGGGAGCGCCAT
Source organism: Pleuronectes platessa (assembly GCF_947347685.1). Lineage (NCBI taxonomy): Eukaryota > Metazoa > Chordata > Actinopteri > Pleuronectiformes > Pleuronectidae > Pleuronectes > Pleuronectes platessa. The sequence goes on along the minus strand of NC_070628.1, from coordinate 18,071,661 downwards.
GAATTCATCCTACCTCAGTGCAACGCTTTGACGGCTGAAGGGTTTTATTCCAAAATGATCTGCATCCTCTGTTGTGAAAGTTGACCGCTCACGTCATTCCGATTCAGAATAGAAGAACAACGTTACAGAATTAGTTAAATTTTTCACCAGCAGTTACTTTGTACCTGTAAAAACATATAGTAAAAATGGTACAAATCATTTTGAAATGAAACTCGCGCAGGCCGACTCGGACGCACAGCAGGTCTTAGGTCTGTGGCGTCTCTGAGTCGAGCTTGTGGTGATTGTTCAGAGACGAGAGGAGGACGGACTCTGGTGAAGAAGAAGAAGAAGGAGGCTTGAATCTTGTTTTGTTTTTTCAACCCTGAACCACTGCACACTTTGGCCACAGCTCTCGTACACCTGTGTGTGTGTTTCTGCATGTTTACACAAATGTACGCATGTGTGCGAGGAAGGTAGACATTTTGTAAACGAGCTCCCCGCCCCTCTGCTGACACGGTATCCTGTGTATGTCACCGTGAGGCTAATTGAACCTCAAAGTTTGAGTCCGGTTCGTCTTCCTTTTCTCCAGCGGTTACAAGTATGCATGTTTGTTTTTTTCCGGGGGGAGGGGGGGTTCTTTTCATTCTATCCAACCCAGCGTAGCTCAATACACTTCCTGCGGCATCACAAGTGAAGGGCACAACCGTCGTCAGGACAGGCGTCAGTAAACGGCCTTTAAAGGTGAACGTCTATTTTCATCAGTTGAATAAAGCAGAAGTATTTCTTTCCTCTCTCTCATGTCACTTTACAGCACTTTACAAACTCAGCAGTGATGTCAGGACGGCTTCTTCACCTTACATTCAAATATATCATGTTTTTATTTGCTACTCGATTACTTTAGAAATATACAGAGTAAAAACTATCTATACACATGTAATGTTTGAGTATATATATATATGTATATGTATATACATATATATGTATGTGTATATATATACATATGTGTGAGTACAAATGCATAGCTATTTTGTATATTGTTGCTTTTTTCCCCTCTTTCTGTTCAATTTAAATGCAAGCATCTTGCCGTCTGTCACAGACCTCTTTGCATTCTCAGGTGAAGTTGTTCTTTTTTCTTTTTTTTATACATTTATGAGTTTGGTATGTGAGAAGGGGTCAAGCTGGTTTTAATGGAAACTCTATTTCAGAGGACCTGTTGTTAGACTCACTATAGAGTGAGATTTGAAGTGAGATGTCGATCACATTCACTTTTTGACACACACACACCTTCATAGGAGAACAAGAAAGGCCATATTTGCTGCTCCTGACATCTGTGTCACCATTAAATACCAAACAGCACAGACGACCACATTGTTCATATGCACAACAAGTCTGTTTGCCACATGAATTTAGAAATGGCGAGAGAAGGGTGAAAATGTTAGAACCAGAGATGCCCCAGTGAGGAGAATTTCCACCACCACAGCCTAAATAAAAAAAAAAACTCTGCATGAACTAAAGCTCGAGAGATCAAGCCTATTTATTTGCTTAATTATTACTCTTTGGAAAAATGTTGACTCAGATAAATCATTAATTTGAATATGTATTCTTTCTGCATTTATTTGCAACCGTGAACAGTTTGTCAGCAGAAACTCATAAAACTGTCTTTTTATTTGTCTGTTGTCAGCTTGAGACAAAACAAAAACAGATCAGTGACATGTTCTATTGTTTTTTTTTTACAGCTACAGAGAATTTCTTAGACTTTTACCTTTTAATAATAACTCCACTCAGAGGCAGAGAAGAAATGCATTACAAGTTCTTTTGCACATAATATGCATATGTGGGCTCCAAGTTATAATCAGACACTTCCTTCTATTCACCAAATAGTTAACGGACTGATTGATCTTTTGTAGATAAAGTGTATATATATACACACACACACACTCATGTATGTTTGTCCAGTGCACACAGTCCTCTTCTGCTCTTTGTTACTTTTCGTCTGCACCAAGTTTTCTGGCTGGTTCAGTCTGCAGTGCAAAATGTTGTGGGGGTTGAAATCTTCAACGAGGGGAGATCACACGTCTCCTCAGTCCAGCAGCCAAATTGTACATTAACACATAATCTGTTCAAAATGATTCTTCAATGTTAAATTGATCAATTTTTGATGAAAATACATTTGTGTCTTCTCTGATCTGATTAATCTTCTGATCTCAATTATGCATCGTTATGTTTAATTTGTTACAAACAACAAACCAGCCCCTCCCCCGCAAACACACAGTTTTAGCACAGATTTAGTTCCATGTGCACTTCAATGTGTGCGTGCAGCGTATGTGAAAACGACTTTTGATTGAATTCAGTACAAAACAAACAACTTTTCTTTTCAACTGCACCATGTTTGATTTCTTTGATCCTCGCTCTGTTTTTGTATTTATTATGACAGTATACGTGTTCATAGTTTTTCACATCAGCTGCTCTGTGAGCTTGTAACTGACACCTGTACATAAGGACAATAAAGAAGCAATGTAATAAACTTCTTGTACCCTTGCAGAAAGCTGAGCAATAAAACTGTGCTGTTTGGACCTCACAGCATTACGTTTTATAGAAACACATCTATCACGTCTTTCTTTTACTGCTGAAACATTCATGCGATCTGTAAATCTTTACTGAAATAAAAAATAGTATCACGTTAATGCGACAACTCACACATGTAAGAACCATAAATGAACCTTCAATTATTTAATCATTGTAAATTTAAAATACATATAATTATATGTGTCAACATTGGGTGGCTGGAGGAGGTATTCATAGTCTTACATCTATTGAAATATAAGAAAAACTCCATTACAAGCAAAAACCCTTGTACATAAGTATTATACAAAAAAAATAACTTGTAAGTGAATTACTTATAATTGCTAATTAGCATCTGCTTCATTGTCACAACTAATCATATGTTATAAGAAGTATAAAAAGTAAACAGTAACTAGTGTCAGATGTAGGTGTGGTAAAATAAACAGTACTTGCCTCTGACATGAAGTTTCTTAAAAATAAAAAGAGCAAAGAGTTCAATCACTTTGAAAACGTTTCACTTAAAGATGTTTTTATCTCTTTGTTTTAGTTTGGTGGTTTTTTGTCTGATAGTTTTTGTTTTGAGTACTTTTACTGAATATTAGTTTGGTTTATTTTAAATTTCTGACTTTAACGCCTATTTTTAGTCCAACCCCATTGGAAGCGCCTTGTTAGAATAGTAAACAATAATAAAAGTACAAATTGTTATTATTGTTATTAATCCAGCTGGACAACGATAAAACTATTAAATTCAGAAGACTGCATATAATGAGTTAGGATAAAACTGCTAGAGTGTGAGGAAAAAGATCATCAAATTAGATATTCATTGAATAAAATTATCTATGGTGTCTGACTATATGACCAGAAAACCATTTAAAAAGTAATAAATAAAAGTTTTTATTAATGTGTATTAACCTTAGTGATACTTTCATGTACTGTTTGTTTTTGTCATCAGTCATAAGATCAGTGACTAATAGTGAAGAACTGCAAATGTGAGTCCGGTCAGAACCATGACACCAAACCAGGAAGTATTGTTTAAGTGTTTACAATCCACGGACTGTAGTTGAACACGACAGGTTCGCTGAAGTGAAGCCAATGTGTCTGCATCGCCCCCTGGTGGCCGCCTGCAGCACAGTTCACCCGGAAGTGACGTCTCTGCGGTCTTCACCAACATGGCGCCCGCCGTTGGACGAGAATAAGGAGGCTGGAGGGAGGAGAAGAGGAAGAAAGAGAAAGAGACCGAAGGTTCCGAGAGGTGAGAAGGAGTCGGTGTCACATTGAAACAAGTATCAACAAGTGAAGAAACGTTCCGGTGTGAAACGAAGCCAAGGACGTTTTATTGTTCCGGTGTGTTTGCCATCTACTGACAGAGCCTCTGAGCTAATGTGACACACAAAGCTGTTGTTCGTGATTTTTTTATAAACTCCATGTTTTATTTCTGCAAGTGTCTGTGAGCCCCGGTGGAGCTGAGCGAGCAGAACTGACACATGGTGGGTGAGGCTGCTGTTTACATGCTCACACATGAACTCCGGAGAGTATCCGGCAGCTTTGGGTCCCGACTTCCTCCGGAGACACAGACACTTCCGGAGCCTTTAGGTGAGTGTTGGTGCAGCAGGTAGAGTCACATGTTGTTTGTAGGACAACCACAAATTATCAATAAATAAATCATTGTATATTAAGAATAAAACCCAGACCATCCTGGGATGTGTCAACAGGAACCAATTCTAGTTTTGTCAAAACCTTCATTCCATGTGTCAGACATTGAATAAAGGACGTTTACAATGATTAATTAGCTTCTTGTTATAATTAAGTTTGGTGGGTTCGGTGAGCGCAACACGGCAACTCTTTATGGTTAAAAATGGAAGGGTGGATGGGGGGGGCTTACTGGTGTACTCACACTTAGGTTAGCTACAACTATTGTATTGCAGAGGATTGCTGTGGTTTTTAACATCCAGAGCTGGCCACGGAAAGTCTGCAGAAAGCCCGGACCTCCTCAGTTGGACATTTGCCTTCTCACATAAGCTGCTTTCAGACATGCAGTGAGCTCGGGACAATCTGCGGACATTCTCTGGAGGGACTGAATGTGACAACGCAAACGTCCAAATGAGAAGCTCCGGACTTTATTTGGAGGTCCCTCAGTCAGTCCCCTTGTAGAAACTCCAGAGAAAGTCCGGATTCGATTCTGCCAACGTCCTCTGGAGGTCATGTCTACAAACGGCTATAGTCCCGCTGGAGAGGGATTTATCTGGAGTTCAATGCACGTCTGAAAACAGCTTCACCTTTTTAGTGTTATTGAACCACTTCCTGATGCTGCAGCCTATCACTGCATCTGGGGGATCTTTGCAGAAAATGGATAAAATGTTCATAATCATGTTTTCATTAGTTTCCTGTTACAGCGAATCATCATGTTGTTGGTATGTTATAATAAGTTATAATATAACTTCATATCTACATAGGGAGCATGTCCTGTTCCGCGGCGCCACTGAAGTGATCGCTTGAATGTGGTGGCGCCATAGCACGGATTGTAAAACTGAAGAAGAAGAGGAATCAGTGGCTGCTGGAGCTGGCTGACGATGTATCAACACAATTATTGTTTAGCAAAAGAAAAACCCAAAGAGCCGGATCCCTCGCTGATGAAGAAGGAGAAACGCGAAGAGGCAAGACTGAATCGGCTCAAGCGACTCCAGAAATCCAGGATCACTCTGGGCGTGGCCTATCCCAAATGGAAATCGCTGCTGAGGGATAAATGTTTTAAGAGCCACGCTGACGTTGCCTTTTTCCTTCTGGACAGGTAATTCAGCCCAGAGTTAATTTTGTTGTGTTCTATAGCTTTAGCTGGAAAGTGGCTGAGGGAACAGTTTCCTTCCCTCATGTCAAGGTTGAACAATATACAACTACCATCAGAAATGTAATGTATGTAATGTTTGTATTTTTGTGTTTATTACTGTTTATTTTAAACTAAAATATCAATAAACAAAATGTAGATGGAAAATTCCGCCAACAATTAACATGACACTGAACAGTTTACAGTCCAGGTGGAAACTTGTATGGATTCTAATTGATAATTGTATTGATAATATTATTATTACTGTATAGTGCCTATTTAAAGTTAGACATAGTATTCACTTGCTCCTTATCAGTAGTTTTGAAATGGAGGCCCACAAACCCACAGGGATCCGTGATAGGTTTCCGGATTCATCCATTAATATGATCATTATAAATGGATCTTCTGTGTTGAGCTGGTGAAAATATTTGAAATACATATCTAATATAGACATTTCTCTTGTGAGAGTGATCTCACAGTTGTTCCTTGGCTGCTAAAGAATTGAGAATTGGTGTAATCTGATAATTCACAGGTTAAACACCATCGTATTTCACATTGTGTTTGTGTGTCTCCATTAATGGATACGTACCAATCATGTCTTGTAATGTTCATGTTTGTATCATTGACTGGTCTAAGTTGTACTTTGTGACAAATTCAAAAGGTAGAAGAGTTCAGGCCCCTCCTGACGAAGCCTTTAGACACTTGGCGTACAGTAGATTCTCCAGGTTACCTCTCCATGTCCAAGATCAAGAAATTCTCCCAGCTCCTCCGGACCGAACAAGATGTGATTGTGTCATCGAGCTCTAATCTTCTTGATGCTGCTCTTGTTTCTCCAGCTATGAGAGAGACGTTGCACCACTGACTCCAATGAGTGAGAGACCTGTTCAGGTCCCAGCTCCAGCTCTGTGTGGCCTCGGGGCTTCGAGTTGGACGTACAGGCAAGTCATCACATTGGGCTCATATGTTTGACTACTAAGCAGCTAGTGGGTGTTTTGTGTGCAGTTGTATCTCCATGTGATTTATAGCAAACACTCTGGTTCTTCTTTACAGAGGTGAACATCTGAATGTCAAAGCAGAAGCCACAGGAGCTCAGAGCCTTGAACAAAGGTAACAGTTAAACAGCCATAATGTCTTTATCTACAAGTGTCTGTCTGTCCATCCGCCCGTCTCTTGTTTTGCTCAGGTTAAGCGAACTAAAGTCACAAGACATGCGTCATAAAATGTTCAAATGAGGACATTTCGATTTCTGAAGTAAGTCTCCAGGAAATGAATGTAGTCAACTGTAATGTCCTTTCATGTCCTGGAGAAGTTTCGGTCCCCTCAGTGTCTTCTATTCTATTAGAATAGAAGACAATGAGGGGACCTGATTTAGGTCAGTTGTCAGGAATATGTTAGTGAAAGGTGGGGGGCCAATATTGAAGCAACGAGTGTAGAGTTGTGTAACTTTATCTTATTTAACTTATTTGTGCATTATCAGATTTGGAACAGTCTTAAACCTGTGTAAACGTGTATTGAGATTTCTACAGAAACATCTGCAAATGTGTTCATAGATTTGTGAATGGGTAGATTTAATTATTTCTTTGTTCAGCTTCTAAAGAGTCTGACATAATATTCTTAAAGTCTATAAGTGAAAAGTGTGGGTGCGCTTTAATGAAAACTAGCAACCCATGTAAAAAAAGTCCTGTAAAGCTTTCGTGATTATTTCTCAAATACCCTGATGAAGTTTCTCTTTGTGTTCATGTAGTGATTGTGATAGTATCGATTATAAACACCAACTCATGAATTCACCACACGAAGCTGAGTGGGGGACTCTTGCTGCTCCTTCCATCCAGTCGTCTGAAAATGGAAAGGTGACTGAAAGATTTCAAGCTGTAATATTGTGAAAAGCATCAGAGTTTATCTGCTGCTTGAAGCTACAAGTCTGTTTACAAAACCAGATGGTTTTTCGTTGAGTGAAAGTTGAAAAGATCTATTTTCCACCTGGGTTGATGATCTCCTTCATTCGCTTTCTAGATTTCCATTATATGTTTTGTTGCTTCACTGTATGATTCAATCGATACAGAGGTGTTGCCTGTTTCCACTGATCTGTGCTGATGGATTTCTGTTATTCGTCCCATTTTGAAGGAGCAAGAGACCGAAGATGCAGCTTGTGAAGGACGGGACAGTCGAGATGAGCTGACAGAAAATGGCGGTGAGTCGAATCCAGAAAAAATAATCTGAAGCTCACAATTTGTTCACTGGGAAAACGACGTTAGATCTAATGTCTGTTTTAAAATGGATCCCCACAGATTTGGAAGAAGATGAGGATGAAGAATTCAGCACCTCTTTGAGTGTGGGAGACGGCCGTTACCTGGTGGACTTAGGGAGGTATGATGATGTCATGCTAATAGTATAAAGAGCACAAAAGCATTTATCCAAACATAAAATAAACTGTCATATTCTGAATAGAGATTTTGATTATCAGCCATAATTCTGTATCCATCCAAGGTAAACCTACCACAAGCTACGGGCGTGTGAGACATTTTATATGCTGCAAATCTTCTGTGCTCTGAATCAAATGCTTTATGGTCCCGATTCTCCTCGCAGCTGGTTGACCTGGTTCTAGGCAAACAACTCTTTCATAGAGATAATGAAACCAGAGCTGTTCTAAAAGTTGCCTGTCACTGTCACACACTATAGAACTGACTGAAACGAGCGCGCTCACCTCTCCTGCTCCTGTGACCGACTGTTGCTTCTTTTCTCTCACAGCCCGTCAGAGTTAATCGTGGATGAAGCGTGCATCCTGCAGCTGTTCAGGTCGTGTCGGGAATGCAGCAGACAATGTAAAGTTACTAAATATGCTAAAGGACTGAAGATCATCGTTTTCCAGGAGTGTCGTTTCTGTCAAAGCAGCTTCGAATGGACTAACCTGCCGGACGAGGATGAGAAACATGATGATGATGATGATGATGATGATGAAGACGACGACAGCAAAGACCATAGCAATTGGCCGATCAATGGTAACGATACAGCCCACCAACAGGCAAACACAGCACCGTCGCCGAGGAGGTGTTGTGTCTGAAATCACAGCAGCTGCTCCAGGAATATGTTTCTGTTGTAACTCTGGATTCAGCTGGACTTCTCTGGAACGTCTTCACGTTCTCTCCACCATTGATTATTTGATGATGCCGTCACACATTCAAAGAAGGAGATGATGTCTTTTTCAGGATGGCTGTCTGTTAACGCCACACGCTGCCCCTCACTGGAGAATGTGAATCTGACAGTTAACGGCGAAGACGGATCACTGCGAGCGCTTTTCTTTTTTTGGGGACGTGTTGATTTGTTTCTTCAGTCGTCATCAAGCTGCTTGAACGAGCAATGCTAATTTAATGTTAATAGTTTAAACTCAAGATCCCTTTACACCTGGAATTAACTTGAAATCTCGACTTGTTTGTTGACAAGTTTGCCAAACTGTGCAGGACGAAGGAAGTCAGCAAAACCACTTTTAGAACCGGGAGTAAATGCAAAGGTCTGAGGATCTTTATCCAGATTATGTAAGTAGATATGCGTGACACATTGGTATCAGGTGTAAATAGGATGTGTTTGAAGCTTTTATTTTATACTTCGTTTATATTCTCAATACATTTTCTTAGAGGAACTCCCCTCTATTGCTTGAGGCCCAGCTCCAGTCTATCAGGAACACTCAGTCAGTACATATGTGTAAATCTATAGTGATCTTTGTCCTTGTTAATCAAAGTTTTGATTTGATTTTCACACCATCAGATACAAAATGTCCATGTTTTTGATACTTTTTGGTCAAGTGGATTTTAAAATGATGAAACCTCAATAAAATACTCAAATCATAAAGTGCACCTTCTGTAAAAAGCTTGAACTGTGACACGAGGCAGGATGAGGGAGCCCACACGTTTAATGAGGGACGACAGGACATGTGCTCATTACATCTATGCACAGTCATGAGAGGACAGTGTGTTAACATCACAACTGTTGGTGTTATGAATCTACCACGTCTGCCTGCGAGTTAAAAAACAAATCACAACAGAGCTCATCAAACACTGATTATCATCGCCCCCTAGTGATCAGAAAGCACAACACCAGGTTCCATTAAAAATCACAAACATTAGGTAAAAAATAAATAATCTGCGAGCATGGTTGAAATATTAAAGGAAGATATCGCACATGAAATGGAAAACAAGAGGAAGTTAAAAATTGTATCGGTGTCATTCATACTAACTTTGCATCGGTGTTCCCCATTTGGCAAGAGGAAGAACATGTATTTACTAATTTTCTGCTACAGTAACAGTTCACACACACACCGCACAGTGAGGGAACCACTTTAAAACATTCTTAGTTACCAAGTATTAAAACCAGGGAAGAGGAAGGACTCTGTCCAAAGTGTCTTCAAGTTCAGGTATAGCAGCTGAGGTGAGAGGAAGGGTTCGCGAGTAGCTACATTTAGTTTGAGTGTTTGGTTTGTGAATCGATAATCAGGATAATCCCTCCTCGTGTGCAAGTCTACAAAGGAAGAAGCCTGAGGAGAGGCTTCTGTTCAGTCAATATGTCGTACCCTTAGATTGTGACGCTTGCAACGTGTTCATACGATATGAATCCAGCTTCAATGGATGGAAAGTCACAGCGGTTCTGCTTCAGCGATCAGTGCAGGTAACTCTTGCTGTACTGGAACGAAGCCATGTGGACGCGATTACGCAGCCGCTGGACGTCCAGGTCCTGGAAGAAGTCGTCCTCGTCGTTCTGGATGATTATTTTCTGCAGTTCGCCGATCTCCCGCTCCATCCTGGATCGCAGCTCCCGCTTCATCTTCAGCAGGGCCTGCAATCACATGGGATGAATGGATTCAGTGTTTCTGTTAATTGGTGCCCTTTCAACCTGGTGTCAATCACGTTGATTTGTTTGTGGCGACAGTATCAACACTGACCACCAAACATTGATTGATACTTTTCTTAAATTGGTAAAATCTTTTCTTAACTTGTCTCACGTGTCCATACAGGTTAAAATATTAAAACATGGTTATTTGGCTCAGAATATTTCAGACCAGAAGTGCATCACTCACAGAAGAAGGTGATATTTTCTCCACTTTACCTTTTCCTGAGCTTTTTTCCGAACCTGGATCTCCTGTCGCTCTTCTGCAAGCTTTTCAGCAAGTAGTGAAAACTGAAAGAGAGAAAGCACATTTGATCTCCCCTGTAACTTAAGAGTAGAGAAGCTGCCTGTGATGGAACCATAGAAGGTTTTACTGACAACCTCCAATTTAGGCCAATTTTCTTTTTTGAGAGTCTTCAGTCTTTTGAGTGGATACAGTTGGACACGAGGCCACACATGTTGTTGAGCACATGGTGTGTGAAGTTCTTGTACAGTTATCTTTGTGAGGACCAGTTTGAGTCTAGAACCTACGGAGGGAGGACATTTTTGGAAAGTGAGGACCTTTTGTTCGGTGCTCACTTTGTGACCCCCCCCTTTAATGGACTGGTTAGGGGGTTCAGACTTGGTTTTAGGGTTAGGCATTTAGTTTGGAGGGTAAGGGGCTAGGGAATGCATAATGCTAATGAGTGTCCTCACTAAGCTGTACAAGCTTGTGTGTGTCCCCTACCTGGTCCTTGTAGTAGTTCTCCATAGACTTGATGTGGTCCTGGTGTCGTCTCTGATGTTCTAGTCGCTGCTCCCTGGCGTAGGATCTCTGTTCCCTCAACCGGACTTTCTGTATCTCTAAACCGTCGTCAAACAGCTTCCGAAACATCTAAACACACACACACACACACGTTGGTCATCATGTCATCCAAAAGAAACACGGCCAATTTTTAACATAAGCTTTAGTTTCATCCAAAAGTACCAGGTACTTTTTCCATGGGAATAAAAGTTTCCTGCAGACCAGCGCTACTCTAGAGGAGATTTAAATCATGTTCTTGATCGGAACAGAGACGAGCAACAAAGCGTATTTGTACTGAATTACATTTTACATGGGAAAAAGCTACAATGAATGTTAATGGAAATGAATGAAAACATTATTTTATAATAAAACGTAACAGTCAGTTGTGGCTCTAATCATAGAAGAGTGTAACAGAGATATGAATCTGTTTGGCTCCCCACCCTCTCGTCCTTGGTGCGGGCCCTCATCAGGCGAGCGCGGTGCTGCACGTGGAAGTCACTGTGGTACTTCTTGGCGCGGGCGACCTGCTGTCTCTGTTCTCTCAGTCGGTTTTGAGTCGACTTCTGCTGCTGGATACGTTCTTTGAAATCCGTCTGCAAGACAAACATTTCCATCTGTTACTGAACTGAGCGGCTTGGTGGGACAAATACTGAACAAGACAAAAGTGTTTTGCTCTTTTAGGAAGATATAATATTAAAATAATAATAAAATGACTGTAGCTGTCGTTGATAACATTACTGAGTATGAAGGTGTTTGTGTGTTGATGCGTTGGCGCTCACCAGACGCCTGTGGTGGTCCTGTTCTTTGCGGACGATCTGCACCAGCAGGTCGTGTTTCCTCTGTGCTTCCTCCACCTGGAAGAGAGATAGAGGGATTTACATACATATTCAAATTCAACTGATATTTTACAGGAGAGAGATCGGCTGCTGTCAGTGTTGTTGCGACTGCTAACGTCTGCCTTCCCACCTGGCTGGAGCGCTTGCTGCGACGCTGGTGGCTATGGGAGGACGACATGGCGTGGAGTCTGTCCACCTGCTGCTTCTGCTGCTCCCACATCCGGCCCAGAGCGTGAGGAGAAACGTGAAGGTGGGGCAACTCCTCCACGAGCACAGGGAGGAGTTCATTCTCCTTCACTTTCACTGGAGAGAGACAACACAGAATATTAACATTATAATTACTACACTTTACATTATTGTTCTCTTCTTGCTTGTTACAGCAGGAACAGTTTTGTGAGAAGTTCCAGCTCCAGTGTGCTGAGAAGAACTAGAGTGTCTCTAACAGGTCTCTCTACCTGGCAGATGGTGGAAATGATTTGTGTGTCAATAAATGTCTCAAGAGATTTATAAGAGACATTCCAGTTACACAGTGTGCTTGTTGTTAGTCGTTGCAGTGTCTGATTAGGTGTGTGTTTTACAGCTACAGGACAAAGGGGCTGTGAAGGACAGACACACACAGTTCAGAAGACCTGGTGAGTCCGATCTCCACTGTCATTGTGGTTTACAGGTCATATGATACATCCGTGGCTCTATGGATTGGATAAGAAGCCACAGCTGAGTGTCGTGGTCATGTGTGAGGTATGTGGCTGCTGTAATGTCCAGGATATAAAAGTAAAGGCTCAGTTGGAGACATCACAGCTTAGTGAGAAACACGAGGGAAACCAATGGCCCGAGGAATTGTCTCAACTCGGTCTAAGATAGGAATGACTGACATGCATCTGGACAAAGTTTCAGATGTGAAGGTCCATCAACATTATGCAGTCAGACATTTTTGATGATGACAAACAATTGTTTAAAATTGCTGTAGACTTTTACCTTGAGCCCAAAGTTATAACAATAAATTTGCTGATACACAACACAAAGAGGAGCAGTGAGCAAGGCTGCTCAGATGATATGTGCAATTGTGCTGTTGAAATTTGAATACAGCGAAAGTATAGAAGACTAGTGGTTTTAATTTTAGCGATAATTCTGCAGGGCTATATACCGACCTACTCCATGAATGAATGAATACAAGACAATATTACTATATAGGAGAACAGACCTGTGCTTAAGGGTCTCATGGTAAATATACAAGTCGTGACCTACATGATGCAGTTTTCCTGGGGGCTTCCTGCCTTCTCCGTCCTGTTTGTGTGTTTCGTTGTGACTGGTGCTGGGTCTTCGTTCTCACTGGAGACAGTCTGGGAGCTGGGTCAACATCTCGGAGTAGAGCCTCTCGGTACTCGCGCTCCTACAAACAACCAAACACTCATTTAGATGTAAATTAGATTTAGGTGTAAAACTCAAACTGGTCCCAACAATTACTTACAAACTGGAAGTTATTATCCCACGACTCAGCCACACATTTAGATATTTTCCATGTTGCAGGCCTTTTTCCAAGATGAATCCATTGTTGGTTAAACTAATATCTTTCGATTGTGTCTTTTTAATGTCCGAGCAGCAGTTTAAATTTGGGTGTAAGTGATGCTAACAGAGCTGCAGTATTCTGTTTGGACACTGTGCTTATTCACATGTATTTTGTTAGAGCCACTTACTATACAAGTATTATAACAAAGCTTTGCTTCAGTGACCTAAACAGTAGGAGGGGATGAGAATTCCTTTTCGCACTCATATGATAAGATGTCACACATGACTTACGGCTTCCTGAGCTTTGAGGCGCGCCTTGTCCAGATCTGCCCGTTCTTTGTCTTCATATCTTTTTAACTCTTCCTCATAGGCCTTATTCTCCAGATACTGAAAGAAAGAGACTCATTTCATTTTCCAACCATATGAGGATAGAGCAGAACATTACTTTATATGATCTTATTTGGTAGTATTAGATGATGATGTAGGAACAAGCATTACTGCTGAAAATGAGCAGGAGAACTTAGCGATGTAACTTGTTTTGAATAGCAAAATGAAATACTATTAATTCCCTCTGAAATAAGACAGTAAAAAGGTGCAAACAGCAGATTTTGATAAATCGTCTACAATCTTTAAAAAATAATAAAAGCATTCAGAGGTTTCAGACTGGATCATAACCACACAACCCAGTATGGATTGTCCTGAGACTACTGCTAACCTCTCGTAAGTCTTCAGTGTAGAATGACATCTATTCCAACAGTCTGCAAATTATAGCCACTTGTCAAAGTAGAATCCATTCCTGAATACTATAAAGGTAATATGCGTTTAACTCTGTATATTTAAAATGCCAATAAAACAAGCTAGAAACGTATTGAGTTGAGGTATGATAGGAACTTTGACATTTAAATCTGTACATTATAGAAAAGAGCCATTTAAAAGGAAGCCATTAAAGAAACACAAGGCTGGTTCTGTTTTTACCTTGTTATGTTTTCTGTGCTCTTTTTGTCTTGAATGATCCGGAGCTGAGAAGTTTGTCTGTCTCCCGTCATCCAGGCTCAGGGCCTCTACCATCGCATCTTCTAACTGTCCCTTCAGGGAGCGACGGCCCCGAGGTGGGGAGGGCGACAAGGAGCGTGTGCATTGTGTGGATCCAACATCGGTCTTACCTGGAACTAATAAGTTTTACAATTTTATTAAAATACTCCCCAAAAAATTTAGTTTTACCAAATCAACTTACAAATACATTCAAGCTCATATCCATGCACTTGTGAGATTAATAGATACAAAATGATATGAAAACTTGTGGCAGGTTCTTGTAGATTACAGGGCAACACACTAAACTTGAAGTTTACAGTTTTACTCTTTAAAAACAATTTAGAACACTACATTTAATCCATTATGCGTTTATACCCATGTGTTGTCCGGGAGTCTTCCGACACTCCATGATGCTGTCGCTGTGATGGGACTGCTTGTCCTCCTCTCTGACCTCGCTGGACTCTCCACTTTCTTCCAGAACACGTTTAAGCATCTACAAGAATTAAACCAAAACATTAAGTTGCAAGCATTGAATTAACACAGTGGATCTTCTGGTGGTTCTTTACTCCATGACCTGATGCAATCAGTTACAAAAACACACCTCATCGAGTTCTTCCAGTCTATGAGACAGTTTTTCCGATATGTGATGCAGTTCCTCTTCTGCTTTCCTGTTTCTCTGTCTGCGATAAGACAGAGGTTCTTCGCAACCCTCCTCTGACTGGTTACTGCACGAGAAGATGATAGAGGCAGCACACAGCGGAGATGGTTGGATAATCAGAAAGCGACCAATGCAGCACTGTCCTCAAATCCTTCAAATAATAATTTCTCTGATATTCCATTCCTTATTCCGAACGTCATCTTTTACCTGAGGTCTGTCCCTTCTCTGCGATCTATTCTTCTGCCTGGTAATCTTCGTGTATAGCTCATATCCTCATCTTCAGTGTCTGGTGGTGAAGGGGTGGTGGGTTCCATTTCATTCTGCAGGGTGAGGAAGAGCACATCTGGCTGGGTGCGGAATAAAACCCTCCTGGGGCCTCCGTTAGTTGGCTAGGATTTGAAAAAATTTGAGTTATTAATTAATTTGCCAGACATGAAGTAACAGAAAATATAACATTTAAGGAGGGAAAGGAAGGGCATGTATTAAAACCTATCCACACACACACTGAACATCCAGCAGTGTCCACATAGGGTTAAATGTGGCAGTGAAAACTTGCTCTTACCTCCAGTGTCTCCCCATTCACTTCTGTCCTGGTTCTTTGTTGACTCGACAAAGACTTCTCACTCACAGCTGGAAATGGAGCAAAACATGACACCAACAAATAAGGGTTGGTCTGTGATCTCTCAGAACTCGTTCTTAAGTCGTGCTTCCAGACCATGCTGGAAATCAAGTGCTTGTACTTGTTCAGGAAAGACACACGGGTGAACAAGAGGGTTGAAATATTTTTTTAATACATGCACGTGAGCAGGTTTTCAAATCGTATCTCCTGGGAAAGACTCACAGCGCTGGATGTTTGTACATGATTGTTGACATGAGAAGTGCGGCAAATAGTTGAATAACAGATGAAAAACTAAATCTAATGAGACAAGAACAATGCTTTGGCTCCTTTACCACCTCCCCGCCGACAGCAGGTTCCTACATGAATGTGCATGTAAATGTTGGATCGTGTGTTTTAGAACATTACAGTAAAGCGCGGACTCATACCAACCCCCAATTCAACATTAGAAAGGTTCGAGGGGGAGTGTTTTCCCCCCTGACGCTGTAGGTACATGCATTTGACTCACCAGGAGACGGGCAAAGAGGAGACTGTAGTCCATTGGTAACAACGATCTCAGCTCTTGGTTTCTGGATCTGGATGAAAAGGATAGTGAGCGGGTGAGAGAAATAGAGGGAGGATGGTTATCATGAAGCTGAGCAGAGGCTACGAACAATTAAGTAAAACTGAACATTATCCGCAGCTCACAAAAGACTATTTTTCAAAAATCGAGTCATCCATTAGTTGATCACCAGGGATCAGAAAACCCTTTTGGTGATGGGTTCATGAACATGCAGGTGGCTTCAAAGAAAGAAGAGGAAGAGTCTGGTGTCAGTTTGAGTTTGGTCTCTATTGTTGTTTATTATACTCTCAGCTACAGAAGCAGGCTGTAGTTAAGTCGTCTGTGTGCAAGCAGCCACACAACACCTCCCTCTGGTGCAGGTCAGGGCCTGAGGGAATGTAAGTATGCAGAGGTGTCACATGTTTGTTCTTGGCTTCAGTCATTTCCTTTAACAGTGATTCTCACAGTCAAACGTTTTTGTGCTAGAAAAGTTTTCGTTCAAACGACAAATTTAATTTTATTCATTTATTTTGGTTTTTGATTCCACCAGCAGATTTAACGATCACTCAACTTTGTCAACACTAAACTTATCATCTTATTCTTGGTCATGGTTGTAGGCTCGTACGGATGTAGTAATAAGTATTTATAAGTATAAAGTATAGCCCTCTATATATATATATAGCCCATATACAGCATAGAAATGTGTTTGTTTCTAATGGGTCAGCACATATTCAAAAGAACTGAATCTCTACCATTGAAGTACTTCCTTGTCTTGGCCATTTTGAATGAGTCAGAATGTGTCACGTGTGTGTTTGTGTAAGACACACACAGCCTTGCATTGTTGGCCCTGCAGTAACATTCTGTATCGCATTGCTACTAAAACACTGGTAGGTTTGCATGTCTTTTCAAACTGCATGAAAATAACACACAAGTTAAATGAACAACTATTAAATATCATCACTGTGTTTAATGAGCCTACCTCTGTAGTGACGGGGGCAGCTTCTTCCTCTGTTAGTCCGAGGCCTGGCCCGGCTGCTTTGGGGGGCTGGATGTGTGTGTGTGGGTCTGTGTCCGGTCTGTGGGGGGTGTTGCTCTGGTTGGGTGGCTGCAGAGCAATGGCTAAGTGCCGTGGTTCAGTCAGTGGAGCATCCTGGTCATCCAGAGGCCCAGAGGTTGTGATTGGATCTGAGGTTTGGGGAGGGACAGCCATTACTTGCAGAAGCATAAATCAATCAGGAGATTTATTGAAATAAATATTAGATTTCGTAAATATTAATAGAAATGTAAAAAAGATAGTGCTATTGGCAGAGGTATGCATGGTTAGTGTTTTACGGGTCTAACCTTCTTGTTTTCCTGTAAATGTGCGGGCAGAGACGCCCAGACCAATGAGCTCACTGGCTGATCCCGTCTCCTCACCATTCCAGGAGTGGAGGGAATGCTTGCTGGACTGGGGAGCAGACCTGGATGACACAGGAAAAATATGATGTACCACAGGTAGACATGTGTTTCTCAGGGAATAATTCATGGCTCTTAATGAATAAAATCAGGCGCATTTAGAGAAATTATATCTATGAGTGTGTGCTCTTGGGTGCAGCTTCATTGAATATTGGAGACTGTGTGCCATTCGAGTGAGATGATGGAATTTTTAAAGATTGTGGAGTTTTTTGTTTTCTTTCCTGTTGTATCAATAAGAGCACGAAGCAAACACTGGTTATTGGCTGCAATGAACCTTTCAGGGATAAATTAAGTTGTACTGAACTGAATAGCATCAGACACAATAAAAAAATGTGTCTGGCTTGTTGCTGGACTTTTCCAGATCAAAGCCTTGTGTAAGACCAGATCCCAACAGTGTTGCTGTTATGCGGTTTTTCTTGCACATAGACGGCATATTGTTGAAATCCTAACAGCAGGAGCCTTGACTCGCTAGGAGCTGCATAGTCCTGCTCAGGCACAGGCTGTTATTCACACTACCACTGTAACACAAATGTTATTTACATATTCAATCTAAAATATAGAAATATACAAAGAAAGTTTTATATTTCATTCTCTTTTAAGAGTAGGAATAATGGGAACGGCGCTGCCACAATCTGCTCTGGAACCAATAAAGAAAAATGTAACCACAATGAGCTGTGAGGATGTCCCCTCTATGACAGCTACTTACGAGCATCTTAATATTTACACTGCTGCTTAGAAGTTACAGAGCTAAGCTGGCTGTGTCAACAGGAGGTACATCCCGGATCTACAGAGCACTGAAGCCAAGTCACACGGTCAGAGTCATGTGGGGGAAACATGACTGTCAGGAGGGTTTTTGTGTCTGGTGAAGCTCAACGCAAAAAGAACAGCTCCTATTCTTTTACTTTGTTTAAGATATCATTTCAGTCTGTGTGTGACGGAGCACATTTTCAGAAATTCAGTGTTTCGTGTGTTTTGCAGTATTTGGGAAGGACATGCAGTGCATCAAGAAGAAGCTCTTACTCTCCAGTGGAAGACAATGATGCTTCGTCTCTTTTAGTCGCCTTGAGATCTGTGCCATTGCAGTTTGTAGAGTCCTTTTCACTGGGGACATCCTCATTAAGACCGTTACCCAGTTTCTCTGAAAATAAAGGAGAGAAAGACAATTAAAGAAAATCCAAATGAATAACAAAAAGAGAACAATGAGTGACAAAGTTACAGCCATACACTTGTGGGAAAATCCATGAATTAAAAAGAATAAAATGTTAACCTAAAAGTCACCCCAAAAGGTCTGACTGAGGCCTGATTCATGTTAAAGTCTTTCAATTAACCACTAAATGCATATGTGAACTCTTTTATAGTTTGAAACAGGCCACTGCTTCTTTGAACTCCAATTTCAGTTTACCACATCCAGCCTTTTACAAACACATCATTTGTAAATGCCGACAGTCATCAACTACTAATTGCTGCTTGGCACCGACCTGAGGGACAGGCTGTCACACAAAGACACACTCAGTTCCTCTTAATGAAGAGGGCTGACTGCTCCCCAGAAAGTCCTGCACCAGCTGGCCTTTTACTGGGATTAAGACACATTATGTCCAGTTCATGCTGGAGGACAGACAGGCCATCTCACCTCAACAGGTTATTCTGTCTCACCCAAGGAGAGGGAGAAGGGGCAGTTTCATGCAAACTGAGGACAGAGGCTGGAATGAACCTCTGGCCACTTTTAATGATTATAACTGTGCATCAACGGTGTGCTGAAAGTTTGGTTCAGATCATGAAACTGTTTTATCACTTATGGTGTTTGAACATCTTTTCTGTAAAATAACGAACGGTTTTGTTGTAAATTTGTATCCTTAGTTAATTAAGATTAACCGGGAATCAGCTTATTGAGTTTCTGAAGGCAAAAAAGCGTTCTGAAAAATAATTTTCTAAAAACTCAAAAGGATTATGGAGTTATTGAATATGTGACAAAATATAAAAGTGTTCTACTCTATTTAATGTGTAATAATTGGAAAGATTGGATCTTGAAAAATACCCTAGTCAAAAGATGCATATCATCTATTGAGTTGACAAGAGGAAAGTGAAAAATGATCTGCCTACCACCATTCTGTGACTCCACGCTTATCTCCTCGTTGAGATACTCCAGGAGGCCATCAAAGATTTCCAGGAGGTTCTCGATCGACTCTTTGTCTCCTCTGACAACATTTTCTCCTGTGACCAAACAGCCATTGTCAGCATTATACTCAGTGCTCGTCAGTTTTATTGTTAAAGCTACGAGGACAGAGAAATCTGCCACTCCTCTCAAAATAAAGTTTCACCTTGATAGTGAAAAACATGCAGGTATTTAGTAGCAGATTATAGTGAAGCTTACACATATTTATACTTTTATATACAGACATTTAGACTCATTGTTGAGGTTACAAATGAAAGGTGTACCTGCGATGTGCGAGAGGCTGATCTGAAGGTAATCCAGAGACAGTGAATCAATCATAGACTGAACGTTATGGACGTCATCCTCTTGAGTGCATGGTGCTGCAATATAATCTAACAAACATGTAAATAATATTAAGCATGTACGCATGAGACCACAGGAGCATTTTCAACAGTGCTAAGAAACAGGCATTCACATAAACATCCTTGAGCTCTTTCCTGTCTCATGATAGTGTGTTCAATGGTCTTAGGAGGAATTCCTTACATACTAAGCACATAGTTTACAGCTTGTTAATCTTCAATGTTTGTACTGTAGCCTTTTAAATGCCTTTCCTAACAGGTCTAAGTTCACACGTTTAAGAAAAACTGTAGATAATAGGGTTATAACTCTGTTATTGTAATGTTTAGTAACTCTGAAGATGATTTATTATATTGTCAGGGGATGTCATAAAACTGCTAAATTTGTACAAGTTACACTTTATCATCACAAAGTTATGCAACAATATGTCATATTTAACAGTCGGGAAAAAAACTAACTATGTAATTGCTCATTTAAGTAGTTACATAAGGGCTGGGAAATAAAGTAATATCAATAACTATCACAATATAATGTTAATCAATCGCAGAAAAACACATACAAATATATATGTAAGCAAGGTGCTGAGGTATAACACATATTTAATAGACCTCCGGTTTGTAAAGTGTCAGGTCTTTAAACTTAAAAGGCATAACATGACATTTTGTGATAATTATCAGTAAAGCCTAATGTTAAATGTTTACCTTGATATAGTTTTGGCCATATCGCCCAGCCCTAAATTGTCTATTATTTTCCTATTGGTCGACTGATTGATCAATCTATTATTATGTAGTCTGGAGTGTTTGCAACTTGCTCTTACCTGGAACTTTCTCCCCCAAGATGTTCTCATACAGAGCGAGGAAAACATTTGCATCACACTCAGTCAGTTTCCTCAGCCTCAGGTTTAAGTGACATTTGCTGAACAGATTATTTGCCACATCAACCCAATCTGTGAACAAGAAATAAATAAGATGAACGTCCATCACTTTTTAAATAGATGATCTCCGTTAGTAAGTGATCAAATACATGAATGAAATAAAAAAAACCTACATCTTGTGATTTCTGTTTGTTCAGTCACTGGTTATCTCTTCACAGACCAGTTTCAGCACCTCCTCTAGAGGTGGAAACTCTACTTCAGTACTGTTTGCCCATCCGCGGCAAACTTCAGTTTGAGAGCGGGGAGTAGTATCACACAACAAACCGCTACACCAGCGAACAATGAAACACATCCTGTCTGCGATGGATAAAACCAGTGGCTGTGAACTACACATATCACCTATAACCCATCCCTACCTTCGTTTACTGTAACTTTACCGGTTGGGCGAACTCAAAAGTAGCTAGCTAGCGATGCTAATGCGGTGTTTACTAACGGACACATGATCAAAAAAGCAGTAAATGTGGAGCTGTAGTAGCGAAACCAACATGAGCTGTAAGGTAAGAGCTCGTGTACATGCTGCCCGGCTCAGTGACATCGGAAAACTTAGCGTAGCCCGGGCAACTAGCGTTAGCCGGGGGTAAAGTTAGCGTTACGTGTCGTTAGCTCTCTCCGGACAAGGAGCACTCAGCCCCGGCAGCCTTACCTCTCTCTCCCTCCTGGGTTCCCATGAAACAGCTGTCGACTCGAAGAACACAGCTCACAAAAAAACGAGTGTCTCAAGGACGAGTCGGTACTAACTCCGAGCCGTGAGGAGGAGGTCGGCTGGGATGTTGTTGTGGTTTTCGCAAAGAGCGAGAAGGGACCTTCGGGTCAGTTCAAACTCAAGTCTTGTTTGATTGGGCGTTACGCTTGTTCTTTGTTTCCGGAAGTGATCTGCGATGTGGGCGTACCGCCATCTGCTGGTGACCGTGCTGAAGCGCAGGCATTAATACAAGCTAATTGCTGCATGTGCTGTTGCATTCAGCATTCAACTCAGATAAAACCCAAGACTACACACACACTTCCACAGCTCTACAGTAAATATATACGCTGTGATCTGTTACATGTTATCCGATTATATCAGTTTTTTTTTGTCTTTGTGTATTGTTATGTGTATGGGTGACTACTGTTTGCAAACAGTAGAGGGGGGGTGAACCTCTGGCTGAGCTGCAGGGAGGATGGCTCCGCTTTCAAAACTTGTCACGGCCCCTGGACTTTTCACTCATTTGGAGAGACTGACAGGACAGGGCGAGGTCACTGAGCTCAGACGTCCGATGAGGGATTTTCAGAATAAAACCTCTGCGTAACACAAAATTCGGATTATTTTTAAATCCTCAGTAGGAAAAAGAGCCGAATAAAAATAAACAGGTAACTTTAAGTCAAAATAAGTAAAGATACAATATAAACAGAAGGAAAGACTAATAAAACAATACAATTACAAGGTAAAGAAGCTAAATGTGTTTCTAAATGGTTCGGCATTGAGTTGGGTGATATCGCCCAAACCTACATCAAGATAAGTGTCACATTGTTAAAAGATGGATTTTATTCCTAAGAGTAGGTTGTGGTTTTTAACTCTTCCTGGTGTAGAGAATGACAAACACTTAAATAACAGCAAAACATTATACAAATCTGCAGTAGTAAAAAACTAAAATATAGATTAAAAACTAAAATAAAAGAGCGGGCCAAAATTAATTGTAAGCCTGTGTGGCGGGCCCTGAGGGACTCTTGGAGCTCAAGCTTTTTCTGAGTCCACAGGAAAAGCTTTTGTGTAATTTTTTATTGACAATATTTTTACAGGTTGCATCTGTAACGGATGTGAACTTGAAGAGGGACACTTGACTCAGGACTTGGTTTCAGGCTCTTTATTCACTGTAGAAACCAACATATAGACTTGCTGTGGTTATTTTCACCTCTCTTTGCTCCGTTCTTAAGCCCTCAGTAATACAAAAGCACACTTTTCTCTCAGTATGTATAAAACACAGTTTACAACACAATTACAATAGCTTGAAAAACATTTTTTACTTAGATTACAATAACTACATAATAATTATATATAGCAGTGACAGATTGTTGGGTAAACGTAGAAAGGTGACTTTGGTCGAGTTATTAAATCAAAAAGGAAAAACCACATACCTGTAGAAACCAACATTGACAAAACATATAAACATTCAAAACAACAGCGCAATGTACTTATATATACAACATGCAATTTACACCGGTAATTTCTCAAGGAAAACGATAAAACAGCGTGGAGCTTTTCCACAGGTGACTTACCTTCAGTAATATAAAAGCACACTGATGGAGGGAAGAGCCGACAGGAAGTAAGAACAAAAGGTGGTACATAGCAACATCACTGCCGCAGGTAGTGTTAATTAAGTAAAATGATAGCATAATAAAATTCACAAATACAAATTATAAATAAAAAGATAAAGAGGAAGACGTGTGTGTGTGAGGTCACTGGATTCAGGCCAAACATTTATTAAATTAGCTGAACATTTAAGTTAAAATCCTTGTAAACATCCAGAAGTTTCCAGGCTAAATTCTGTAGTGAAATAAATATAAAAACACGTGGATTTATTGAAGAGTTGAGCTGTAAAAGTCCTGACTTTGAACGTAATTCTGTGTAAATATCATATCTTTATAATGGAAACATTGTAAACTATGACAGTGTTGATTTAGATGAATTTTAATCATAATTAAAGCCCTCCAAAAGCCAATTCATTTGCCTGAATAATAATATTAAAAACAAATTTGGGTGTCATTCTATGCTGCTTTTGATACACATATCAGAGAAAACTCTTGTATTTCTACTGTACTACATATATTTGACAAAGTTACTTTTATATTTTTTGATTTTAGATACTGGATGTTTTAACATCCAGTATCTAAAATTAAAAACCTCTTGTTAGAGAATAACCCAGTAGTTTCCAACCTTGGCTTCTGACGCCTTACAAGATTCACAGTGTGGGACACATTTAATTTAATATAATTATGAAAATTCATGCAAAACCTTCTAATTTATATTAGGTGATCAAATAAATGACATATTGTTCCCATCAACTAGCACAAGGAGTAAGGGTCACTCATTACTCATTAATCAAATCAAACCTCTGGCCTCCTGAACTTTTACTTTGAAGGTGAGCTTTCTCTCCATCCCCCTCTGGATGTCCTCGTTCAAGTTTAGCTTCTCAGGTTGACTTCCACTTCATGCACAGACCAGGTGAGGCCTCACTACTGCACGAATCGTCAACAACAATAAATCCCTGGATCTTTGCTGCCTGACTTCCAAGCAGTCTGCTGCTGCTTGTTTCCATGTGATGTCCTGAGGCTGCCCCCTGCTGGCTGCTGGGTTCCTCGGCCGCTCTTGCTTGGTTTGTGCAGTTTGTGATAAACTAAAGTTGTTCATAAAAGAAAATCTTTAATATCCTTCAAGGGCAATTTGATGTACAACCATTAATCAGTGCACAACAAAAATAAACCAATATATACGATGTAAATAAAACACAATATAAAAACCCTATAGACTAATTAGCAGGGGAAAATGAGCTTTTAATAAATTCAGTGATAAGTGGTTGGATAAGTCGACACAACAGAAAATTATCCGTCAACTATTTAGATATTCTAGAAACATTTCATTCTACTTTTAAAGCAACAATTCCAAATGTTTGCTGCACCCATTTTCTCAACAGGAAGAAGATGGACAAGTTGTTTTGTGTGTGTGTGAGTGTGTGTGTGTGTGTGTGTGTGTGTCTGTGTCATTCTATGCTGCTTTTGATACACATTTCAGAGAAAATTTTTCTTCTTTACTACATATATTTGACAGCCTAACTTAAAAGTTACTTTTATATTTTGGGATTTTAGTTTATTATTTATTATTGTCCTATTCCTGTATTTTATATAACTTAAAAAGAAAAGGGGTATTATAAAGTAATGGTATAAAACTGTAGTATTGTAAGGGTTTGACTTAAAGTATAGATTCAGGGGTCTATGCACTCATTCAGAAACACGCTGTGTATGAGAGTGTACCATCTCCCCTCCTGTTGCTTTAAACTGTTTTTACTTAGATTTCTAGTTATATTTCTATTTATTAAAACTGATCTGTGGCTGAGTGGGTGCCAGACATGTTTACAGTTTCTTCTGTTCTGAATCAATGATTAAACATCACAATTTAGGTAGTGGAAGAATTAAGCCTCTTCATTAATTTGATACAGTAATTCATGGGTAGTGTAATTTTGTTCACAGCTACATCCCTATCTATAATGTGACTTTTTAATCAGACTTCGCAGTATTAACAGTACCAAAAGTAGATGGCCTCTGCCGTGTGTCAAGATGTGAATTTCCATAGAAAATCTAAACCGGACCATTTCAACAAAGTGATTGCAAAACATTTATTCATGAGAAAAAGTGTGATTCTGATATAGACAGAAGCTACAGTATGAAAACAAACGACACAGGAAGCAAATAAAATACCAGGACCCAGGAACGAATCAAACTAAATATCATTAGTTTTGTTATTAGTGCCTCTTACTATGGGGACATGTCAAAATGTAGCTTAGCTGTTTATGTCTTTGCATTTTAATGAGTCACTACCTCTGCAGCTCAGCAGTTACCAGTGTGGTGCGTTTGGGTGCAGCGTTATCAAGCCACACTCTTTTCACAGATCCAGAACTTCCGCCAGTGACATTTTTCATCATTCCAGTTGTCTTCGACCTCGTTGAACTTTGTCTCTCCACAGTCTTCGTCAGTGCTAAAATAGGAGTTTGGTTCCCCAGGGTGCCAGTAGCTGAAACCAAAAACAGAATGAACTTTTAACTGAAACACATAAAAACATTTAATAAACAGTTAGAAACACTGAGCAAGATTAAAGATTGATATTGAATATTGTTATGAGACATTAGCCTCTGTTAAAACACCTGCAGTCGATAGTTGGTACATGCAGCTTCTTGTCAAACAAGAATATTGGATATATACAGTTGATTGTGGATTATGATTAAAACTAGATTGCTTTGATACACAATATGTCTACTCATATATACCATCATTATTGGTGATATCCCTCTCATTACATTTGTCATTTCTGCTCACTTCATCTCTGTCAGACATTTTCGTTTGTATAAATACTTAAAATATAGTGCAAAGTGTTGCAGAGTAAATGGATTTTATATGTTGCATAGCACAGCCATCAGGGTTCAGTGTCTTACCAACAGACAGTTAAAGAAAGAGACTATATTAGTATTCAGTAATATCACTATAATACAGCAGTGCAACTCATGATAATCAATTTAATCATAAAAAGTATTCTATGAACCTTGTGCTCAGCAAAGTCCCATCCACCCATTTCCATGTCCCTTCTGTCTCTGTGTCAGTCAGTCCGATCCAGAAGGACCTTCTGAACTGTCTCGTGAACTCCTTGTTTACAGGGACAGAGGGACAGACCATAATTATATCAAATTGGAATTTAACCAGTATGATTTTACTCTTTCAGAAGAGTTGTGACTCTCATACGCACGTTTTCCTCTTTGCTGTTGATAATCACCAGGTCGGCTCCTTTCTGCAGACAGTCGTCTCTACTGTCTCCCCAGGATTTCGTGTCAGAGGAAATGAAGTAGAAACTAGAGCGGAAGTATACCCATCCTTCTCGGGTGTAATGATTTGTTGAGGAAAACAAAAATAAAATAAACTTGACATCTCAGCCAAAAAGAGAAAAACAATAGCAAAAATAAATTGAAGTTGCATCTTTCTTTCTGGTACTGTTATCTTATTTTTTTCATGTCATAAAGAGTTCAGCTCATATTCACCAAATGTTTTCAACATCCTCTTCAACTGGTCCCCCTCTTCTTTCAGGTTCCTGATCACAGCATCATAATCTGGTGCATCAGAACTGTCTGTGTGAGCAAAGAGATTTACACATGACCTTCAGTCTCTGGATGATGGTGAGTTCACGGTACCATGGAAAAATGGGAAAGACACAGGTCTATTGTGTTCCAGCTTAGCCACTGCTCCACTGTGTTATAAGTTAAATTTACAGTATAATATAGATGTTTGACCAACATTTCCATGACAGGCAATTACATATACATGTGACTGCAGGAAGTCTGGAGGTTCTCAATAAGACCAGCCCTCTCCGGAGGAGGTTCAGAGGATCTGCAAAGCTCAGTGTGTGTGTATGATGTGTCAGAAGTGGAGATTTGCACTTAGACTTGATCAATTTTCTACTATTTATGTGCATATACACATCTTTGTTTATAATTTTTTTACAAGAAGAATCATTTGAATATTGGAATGATGTGGTTTGGTATCATATGTTTCTTTGGGTAGGGAGTTGACATCCAGTTCCCTTTGCCTGGGGCCCCCAAAGTCCCTTGTAATGCTCCTGAATGTTTGCAGCACATTTAGTGCTAAGCCTTCAATGCCAGACGAAAATCCAAATCTTAACATTGAAGATAAATAGTTGAAAATCTGAAACTTAAAATGTTTTCTGCAAATCCATTTACTAACCTCAACATGTTTAAAGGTTCTCGTTTTATTTTAAAGGAAAACACCCTGACAGTCATTTCTACTTTCTCCCCAGGATTTCTTGACAGAGGAAATGAAGTAGAAACTAGAGCGGAAGTATACCCATCCTTCTTTGGTGTAATGATTTGCTGAGGAAAACGTAAATAAAATAAACTTGACATCTCAGCCCAAAAGAGAAGAACAATAGCAAAAATAAATCAAAGTTGCATCTTTCTTTCTGTTACTGTTATCTTATTCTTTCCATGTCATAAAGATTTCAGCTCATATTCACCAAATGTTTTCAACATCCTCTTCAACTGGTCCCTCTCTTCTGTCAGGTTCCTGATCACAGCATCATAATCAGGTGCATCAGAACTGTCTGTGTGAGCAAAGAGATTTACACATGACCTTCAGTCTCTGGTTGATGGTGAGTTCACGGTACCATGGAAAAAGGGGAAAGACGCAGGTCTCTTGTGTTTCAGCTCAGTCACAGCTCCACTGTGTCACAGGTAAAATTTACGGTACAATATAGATGTTTGACCAACATTTCCATGACAGGCAATTACATATACATGTTACAGCAGCAGGTGTGGAGGTTCTCAGTTAGACCAGCTCCCTCCGGAAGATGTTCCGAGAATCTGCAAAGCTCAGTGTGTGTTTATGATGTGTCAGAAGTGGAGATTCACACTTAGACTTTATCACTTTTCTACTATTTATGTGCATATACACTTATTTTTTTATAAATTGTATACAAATAGAATCATTTGAATATTGGAATGATGTGGTTTGGTATCATGTGTTTCTTTGGGTAGGGAGTTGACATTCAGGTCCCTTTGCCTGGGGCCCCCAAAGTCCCTTGTAATGCTCCTGAATGTTTGCAGCACATTTATTGTTAAGCCTTCAATGCCAGACGAACAAATAAATCTTAACATCTAAATAAATAGTTGGAAATCTGAAACTTAAAATGTTTACTGCAAATCCATTCATGAACCTCAGCTTTTGAAAAGGTTCTCGTTTTATTTTAAAGGAAAACACCCTGACAGTCATTTCTACTTTCTCCCCAGGATTTCTTGACAGAGGAGATGAAGTAGAAACTAGAGCGGAAGTATACCCATCCTCATAGGGTGTAATAATTTGCTGAGGAAAACGTAAATAAAATAAACTTGACATCTCAGCCCAAAAGAGAAGAACAAAAGCAAAAATAAATTGAAGTTGCATCTTTCTTTCTGTTACTGTTATCTTATTCCTTCCATGTCATAAAGATTTCAGCGCATATTCACCAGATGTATTCAACTTCCTCTTCAACTGGTCCCTCTCTTCTGTCAGGTTCTTGATCACAGCATCATAATCAGGTGCATCAGAACTGTCTGTGTGAGCAAAGAGATTTACACATGACCTTCAGTCTCTGGTTGATGGTGAGTTCACGGTACCATTGAAAAATGGGAACGACACAGGTCTCTTGTGTTCCACCTCAGTCACTGCACCACTGTGTCACAACAAGTAAAATTCTTGGAACAATATAGGTGTTGGACCAACATTTCCATGACAGGCAATTGCATATACATGTTACGGAAGGAAGTCTGGTGGTTCTCAATTAGACCAGCCCCCTCCGGAGGATGTTCAGAGGATCTGTAAAGCTCAGTGTGTGTGTATGATGTGTCAGAAGTGGAGATTCACACTTAGACTTTATCACTTTTCTACTATTTATGTGCATATACACTTCTTTGTTTATAATTTGTATACAAAAAGAATCATTTGAATATTGGAATGATGTGGTTTGGTATCATGTGTTTCTTTGGGTAGGGAGTTGACATTCAGGTCCCTTTGCCTGGGGCCCCCAAAGTCCCTTGTAATGCTCCTGAATGTTTGCAGCACATTTAGTGTTAAGCCTTCAATGCCAGACGAAAATCCAAATCTTAACATTGAAGATAAATAGTTGGAAATCTGAATCTTTAAATGCTTACTGCAAATCCATTTATTAACCTTAACATGTGAAAAGGTTCTCGTTTTATTTTAAAGACAAACACCCTGACAGTCATTTCTACTGTCTCCCCAGGATTTCTTGGAAGTATACCCATCCTTCTTGACATCTCAGCCAAAAAGAGAAGAACAATAGCTAAAATAAATTTTAAATGTTTTCTGCAAATCCATTTATTAACCTTAACATGTGAAAAGGTTCTCGTTTTATTTTAAAGACAAACACTCTGACTCACAACTGTAAAGCCCCATTATTTTCTTACATGACCTTAGAACAGGGTTGTCCAAACTACGGCCCACGGGCCATCTGCGGCCCGCCATCCATTTTAAATTTGCGCCCCTCAAAAAAAATTAAAAGAAAAAGCAAATTAAATAAAAAAAAAAAAAATTGTAATTGTTTCTTTGGGAAACCAACAATTTAGTAGCACTTAAATAGCACTTAATCATAGCACTTTGTAGTTTTGCTCTATTTTTGAAGAAATTGTACTTTCTTGATACTTGTTGTTCTGGCTTTGTACCCTTGAATGCACTTATTGGATAAAAGCGTCAGCTAAATGAAATGTAATGTGATGGACTATGGCCCACTGTATTGCACCTTTCCTTCAAAACGCCGTGGCGGCGTGAGTGGCCCAGACCTTCGTATTTTTTTCTATATGTGGCCCTCGGGATATAAAGTTTGGACACCCCTGCCTTTGAATCTTCTCTAACCAACAACCACAATGTACAAAATATTGTTTCGTCATATAGCTAGCAAGCTATAGCATATTCAGAAATACTCCAATGATAATCATAGTCAGTAGAGGTAACTTTAAATGTCTGGTTTTGTCACATTCACCTGTTGAATTTCAGAGTGAGTCATGGACAGGATGTGTCGTCCACACAGGATGAAAATATTAAACTGAATTAAAGACAACTCACAGAGAGCAAGACGCAGGGAAATGTTGAGAGCAGCTTGCAGGATACACAGGAGTCCGAGGCTCAAGACAACCAGTTTCCTATCTGTGTGCAAAAAAACACACATACATGCAACACCACCATTGTTATGATTGTTATTGTTATTGTTATTCCTTTTAGGAAGCCATGTTTGATATTGTGTTATTTTAGACAGAACAACAAAAATAGTTGGACACTGTCCCTAGGTGAAAAATAACCCACTAAAAATGTTGCATGTTGCTCAGTCTGATCACTCTTAAAGTAACTTACTTGTGGTTGAAGCATCAGGCAGGTTTTTGTCCATGGTCACCTCAGACTGTGTTTTACGGACAGAAGTCAGAATACTGTGAGCGCTGCAGTACGACACGATTCTCGGTCTTAACTCTGGACTGCTTCTGTGTTTCTGTTCCTGATATGAAGCTGCTAAAGTCAGCATTTTGCTTATGTTTGTCTTTCAGCTTGTTGTCACCTCCAGGCTTTTCTTTTGACCTTGCATTGTAACGTTCTTGTTCAATCATAAGATTTTAAATGAGAGCAGAAGTGTTTTCATTCAAAAGTATCATCATGTTTTTGTGATCGTGAAACATTTTCAGCCCGTCTGATGTTATATAACCTCAAACTGGGTATAGATGCAGCTGCTTTGAGCTTTTGCTGTTTGTATGGAATTAATATCAAGCCATAACCTGAAACTGATAAAAAAAAAACACAGTTAATCTAGATCAAAACTAGAATGCCACTCAGAGCACACACCCATCAGTCCCTTTCATATTAATCAAGCTGCAACAAATTACACACACTTATAGATATCAGATTCCTGCTCCACCTTGGTTTCAAACATTGTCTGTGACCAAGTACCAGAGAAATAAAGGCTGTGAACAGCCCAGCTAAAAATAAACTGAAGCGTTAGCTGAATCCGAAGACTGTGTAATCAGAAAATAAGGAAGTAAAAAACAGTCCAAGTCACATTTGACTTTTTTTTAAAAATTAGATTATAGTTACATAGTCAGGGTTTACATGATTGTATTTTGATTATATCTTGAACATATGACAAATATGATTATCCTAGCTGGTGGCCGCTTATTGCCCCTGATTTAGAAAAAACCCACATCCCCCACCAAGCGACCAGTTCACAGTTTTTACTTTGACTTATAGAGAGACAGTTTTTTCACAGATCCAATAGTTTTTATTTTCTCATGGCTGGTCATACCATAGTGGCTAGTACTGCACAGTCTTCACTTTGGCCCAAATTGTTGGGTTCCCCAGTATTCCAGTTGCAGAAACCTCTAAAAACACAAGTTAATTTATCAAAACCCAAGAAGCATTTGACGGACAGTCAGCAGCTTGCTATAAAGTCAGCGGGTGTGGCTTAATGAAAGAGTAAGCTGTGGACCTTTGAGTCAGCGGAGAACAACACCAACGGAATTTAAATCGTTTTTTTTTTTATGTTGCAGATATCTTCCTGTTTAATATTCACCAAATATTTCCAACATCCTGTTCAACTGGTCCCCCTCTTCTGTCAGCTCTCTGATCACAACCTTGTAATTTAGCTTCCTCGCACCAGAACTGTCTTTGTGAGCAAGGAGATTTACACATGACCTTTAGTTACTCTCTTCAACTCTGGCCACTCCGCTCCAGGGTTGGATAACGATCCTAAACTTGCTGTGGACTGGCTGCACCGTCACAGGAGTTCCAGATGCAGAGTCCACTCCAGCACAGCATGATGATCTGTGGGTGACATGGGAGCAAAGCCAAAAATAATAGCCAGCTCCACTCCGTACTATGCTCCAGTAAAGACGCGATAATGTCGTACTGTTGCACTGTGTACCCTGTACAACACTCCGCTCCATATACTGGAACACTAACTTCACATCATATGTGATATGTGTTAATATAAACCATATCGATATTATATATCATTTATACAATAATATTGTCTTTTGCACACTCTGTCTACATATTCTTACACTTATAGTATATTATATTATCTATTGTATTGTCAAACACTTATATTTATACCTCTACTATATATCATATCATATTATATTGCTGTCTAACAATAACATTACCATCATATCATCAGTACTATTACCATCATCTTGCCACTGCACCTTATCTACCTATTTATCTTGTGTTTCTGTTTTTTATCCTTTCTACCTCAATATTTTTTATTTTTTTATATTTTATTCTGTTGTATTCAAATATACCGGCTGCTATGACGATTTAATTTCCCTTCGGGGATGAATGAAGTAATCTATCTATCTATCTATCTATCTATCTATCTATCTATCTATCTATCTATCTATCTATCTATCTATCTATCTATCTATCTATCTCTCTATCTCTGACTGCTCCCTGCAAACAGGAGCAGTGGATTGTAGCCTGAAAGGATATGCACTGTGCCGGGCGCCTGTCTCCCCCTCATCCACCTCGAGACCTCCATCTGTCCAACAGATTTAACATCCTGAATACTGAGGACTTCTGGCCTATGGAAGCACCCCCACTCCATCCTGTGGTCAAGTCCTCCACCTCCGCCCACCGCAGGTTATTGACAGAAGCTGTGATCAGGCGTAGCAGCGGAGTTCTCACTGGCTTGGCGACAGCAGGGAAGCCATGCCCTCAAAGGAAGACACCACCTCGCTTCTCCATCCTAAGGTCTCCTCCATCATGAGAAATATCCGCTTCATAAATGCAGTCACACACTGCTTTCCTGGAGCCACAACGC
This sequence comes from Pleuronectes platessa, assembly GCF_947347685.1. Lineage (NCBI taxonomy): Eukaryota > Metazoa > Chordata > Actinopteri > Pleuronectiformes > Pleuronectidae > Pleuronectes > Pleuronectes platessa. Next base: position 18,038,444 of record NC_070628.1, on the reverse strand, counting down.
CAGAAATCAAAAGCAAACACCTGGCTCCAGTCTGACGCTCAACTCATAACATTGGTTTTATCCACAACTTCGATCTATTCTGGAATCGCTCTCTATGACTATCTACAATCACCTGCTACCCCCTGCTTTTCTTCTACCACTCTAAACAGTCATGCTTCCCATGCTACCAGTAGCCCTCCACTGTGGAGAATTCCCAGTACTGTCCCCGGTACACTATCACCCACAGCCTCCCACATTCCTGTCATGATTACTCCCATGCTTCGCCGCCGCTCAAAGCTGGACAGTATGGACCTAAATCTACACAGAGTTCTGATTACTGATAGGTCTATAACCTACAGAAATGTTGTACTAAATTACTTTTACACATCCCGTGATCTGGACTTTATGCTCCTGACCGAAACCTGGCTTCAACAAGGACTTTATGCACTAAGTTAACTGAATTCATAGCGGGTATTTCGATGGATTATTACCACTTTTTAATTTACATTTTAATGTACATATATTCTGGGAAACTAAACCTATGGCTAAAGACTTCTTGAATCGTATATATTCCTTTAATCTCACCCAGTCAATCTCTGGATCAACACATGAAATGGGGCACACATTAGACCTTGTGTTGTCTTATGGCCTATATGTTCATGTCATTGAAATATGTGATAATTGAATATTAGATCATCTGCCTGTTTTGTTTACAGTTACTGTCCCTGGCTCTATAGTCAAGCCAGCTCCTCCTGCACGCTGCCTCTGTATAATTAATAGTCAAACTGTGCTGCATTTCTCTGCTATTTTCAAAGACTCTGTGTTCTTTAACTTGGATTGTAGTGATGTTCTCAATGCTGATGAGCTTATCTCTCTTTTTAATTCAACCTGCACGAGCACTCTGGACTCTGTTGCTCCTTTGAGGACGAAACGCACTAAAGCACTTTCAGAGCCATGGCTAAACGACTCTAACCACGGTCTCAGACGTGCATGTCGTCAAGCAGAGAGGAGGTGGAAAAAGGACAGACTCAGAGTATCATATGAAATCTTACAGAGCCGTCTATCTGATTACCAGAAAGCGGTAAATGAGCAAAAACTAAGTTTATATCTAACCTGGTCTCCAATAACTATCGCAGGCCTCAGTTTCTTTTAAATATTTTTAATTATATAATAAACTCCGGTAGTCGTACTCCTATTCTGCCTACTCCTGACCTCCCGTCTCTATTATTGTAATTCCCTGTATGTAGGCTTAGACAAATCCTCCATTAATAGCCTGCAGCTAGTCCAAAATGCTGCTGCTCGCCTGCTGACTAGGAAAAAAAAAGAGAGACAATTTTCAAACCCATGCTGCACCTCCTACACTGGCTTCCTGTCTTGTCACAGGATCATTTTTTAAATCGTACTTTTAACTTTTAAATCTCTTACTGGACTGGCACTGTCTTACTTATCCGAACTTCTCTTTATGCTCATTCCAGTTAGGCAACTGAGATCAGCCCCTCAACCACTCCTTGACAAACCTCAGACAAGAATAGTAACCAGAGGTGATCAAGTAGCTGTCCCAAACTTCACACTAGATCTGCCCCATCTTTAACACACTTTAAATAACTTCTAACACCTGTTCTCCCAGGCTGACTCCTCGAGTTGAGTACGTTTTATCGCAGCCGATTTTATTTATCTTATCGTATATCTTATATATTATATATATTTTTTTATTATTTTGCATTGATAATTGTATTTTAGTTGTATTACTTTCACTATGATATATTAGGTTTTTATTGTCGTTTTGTTGTACCATTACACCTGTAAAGCGCTTTGGTCAACCAATATGTTTTAAATGTGCTTTATAAATAAAATTGACATTGACATTGACTGTGGTTGATTGTGAGTTAACTGCACTACAAAAATCTGTGTGAGGCCAACAAGATGAACATCTTTTTTGAGAAATGCATTCCACATACAGAGAGACAAACAGACATCTGGAATTATCAGATAGATGCTATAAATCCTTCTCATACGTACCAAGTGAAGAACTAGGTTTAGGGTCAGGGCAGGGTGTCAGTCTTCTCTTTGGGTCTTCAGGTGCTACAGTCCCAGGTTGAGATAAACTGTAATTCCCCTTGAAAGATTCACATAACATTCTTTTGTTTTGATGTTTTGCCCTGTTACTGTGTGTGACTCTACACTTCCCCAAATTTGTCTCTATCTGAACATTGACAAATTCTTGTACAATAACTAGAAGGTTCAGCAAGTTGAACAGGATATTACTAAATTGGATAAAAAAACTGAATTTGAATGAGGCCTTGCTACTGCATGCTATATTTAATAAATTTACACAATAAAAATGTATGAAGATGAGAACTTGCTTGTAACACTCAGATAAAGAGATCGCCATGTCTCATATATGAGCAATTGTTCAAACTGTCCACTTATTATTAAAATAATTCTTTTTTTTTAATGTCTAGGAAAACATTGGTAAAGATTAGAGACACTGTTTAACTTGGCTCACAGAAAGCAAGGTGCATGGACATGTTGAGAGCAGCTTGCAGGATACACAGGAGTCCGAAGCTCACACCAACCAGTCTGTAGAGTTTTCTTCCTTCCAGCAGAAATCACACAGACAATGATCACTAGATGTCAACGAGAGCGGGCTGCAAGACGCACACTGGTTTAGAGAGTAAAACCTGACACCTGCTCTGGGTTTTAATTGAAGTTACTCATTGAAACAGCTTGTTGTTGTAAAATGCAAGCATGAGTATGAATAACAATGCATAATTATAAGTATATATATGATAGAGAGGCTGTGGCAGCCTTCAGTTGTCATAAAAACTCAAAAGATGTTTCATTTGATACAGTAATTCATGGGTGGTGTAATTTTGTTCACAGCTAGATCCCTATCTATAATATGATTTTTTCTTTAAATCAGACTTTGCAAATTGGTTACAAAACATTTATTCATTAGAAAAAACGTGATTCTGATAACAAATAGTCAGAACAGTAACCACATATTGACAGAAGCTACAGTATGAAAACAAACGACACAGGAAGCAAGAAAAAATGCCAGGAACCAGGAACGTATCAAACTAAAAATCATACGTTTAGTTACCAGTGCCTCTTACTATGGGGACATGTCAAAATGAAGCAAGGCTGTTTATGTCTTTGCATTTTATTGAGTCACTTCCTCTGCAGCTCAGCAGTTACCAGTGTGGTGCGTTTGGGTGCAGCGTTATCAAGCCACACTCTTTTCACAGATCCAGAAGTTCAGCTCGCTACATTGTTCATCGTTCCAGTTGTATTCAAGGTCGTTGAACTTTGTCTCTCCACAGTCTTCGTCAGTGCTAAAATAGGAGTTTGGTTCCCCAGGGTGCCAGTAGCTGAAACCAAAAACAGAAGGAGCTTTTAACTGAAACACACAATAACATTTAATAAACAGCCAGAATCACTGAGACAGATTAAAGATCAATATTGAATATTGTTATGAGACATTAGCCTCTGTTTAGACGCCTGCAGCTGATAGCTGGTACATGCAGCTTCTTGTCAAACCAGAATATTGGATATATACAGTTGATTGTGGATTATCATTAAAACTAGATTGCTTTGATACACAATATGTCTACTCATATATACCATCATTATTGGTGATATCCCCCTCATTACATTTGTCATTTCTGCTCACTTCATCTATGTCAGACATTTTCGTTTGTATAAATACTTAAAATAAAGTGCAAAGTGATGCAGAGTAAATGGATTTTATATGTTGCATAGCACAGCCGTCAGGGTTCAGTGTCTTACCAACAGACAGTTAAAGAAAGAGACTATATTAGTATTCAGTAATATCACTATAATACAGCAGTGCAACTCATGATAATCAATTTAATCATAAAAAGTTATCTATGAACCTTGTGCTCAGCAAAGTCCCATCCACCCATTTCCATGTCCCTTCTGTCTCTGTGTCAGTCAGTCCGATCCAGAAGAGCCTTCTGAACTGTCTCGTGAACTCCTTGTTTACAGGGACAGAGGGACAGACCATATTTATATCAAATTGGAATTTAACCAGTATGATTTTACTCTTTCAGAAGAGTTGTGACTCTCATACGCACGTTTTCCTCTTTGCTGTTGATAATCACCAGGTCTGCTCCTTTCTGCAGACAGTCGTCTCTACTGTCTCCCCAGGATTTCTTGTCAGAAGAGATGAAATAGAAACTAGAGCGGAAGTATACCCATCCTTCTCGGGTTTAATGATTTGTTGAGGATAAGGAAAATAAAATAAACTTGACATCTCAGCCAATAAGAGAAGAACAATAGCAAAATTAATTGAAGTTGCATCTTTCTTTCTGTGACTGTTATCTTATTCCTTCCATGTCATGAAGTGTTCAGCTCATATTCACCAAATGTTTTCAACATCCTCTTCCACTGGTCCCTCTCTTCTGTCAGGTCCCTGATCACAGCATCATAATCTGGTGCATCAGAACTGTCTGTGTGAGCAAAGAGATTTACACATGACCTTCAGTCTCTGGATGATGGTGAGTTCACGGTACCATGAAATAGGGAAAGACGCAGGTCTATTGTGTTCCAGCTCAGTCACAGCTCCACTGTGTCACAAGTTAAATTCCTGGAAAAAATATAGACTATCACTTTTCTACTATTTATGTGCATATACACTTCTGTGTTTGTATTTTTTAAACAAAAATAATCATTTGAATATTGGAATGATGTGGTTTGGCATCATGTGTTTCTTTGGGTAGGGAGTTGACATCCAGGTCCCTTTGCCTGGGGCCCCCAAAGTCCCTTGTAATGCTCCTGAATGTTTGCAGCACATTTAGTGTTTAGCCTTCAATGCCAGACTAACATCTAAATCTTAACATTGTAATTAAATAGTTGGAAATCTGAAACTTAAAATGTTTTCTGCAAGTCCATTTATTAACCTCAACATGTGAAAAGGTTCTCGTTTTATTTTAAAGGGAAAACACTCGGACTCACAACTGGAAAGCTCCATCATTTTCTAACATGACCTTAGAATCTTCTCTAACCAACAACTACAATGTACAATATACAGTTTCATCATAAAGATAGCTAGCTGTAGCATATCCAGAAATAACTCAAATGATAGTTGATAGAGGCAACTTTTCAATTTCTGTTTTTATCACATTCACCTGTTGAATTTCAGAGTGAGTCACGGACAGGATGTGTCGTCCACACAGGATGAAAATATTAAACTGAATTAAAGACAACTCACAGAGAGCAAGACGCAGGGAAATGTTTAGAGCAGCTTGCAGGATACACAGGAGTCCGAGACTCAAGACAACCAGTTTCCTATCTGTGTGAAAAAATAAACATTATTATAATTCTTATTGTTATTCCTATTAGGAAGCCATGTCTGATATTGTGTTATTTGAGACAGAACAACAACAAAAATCTCTCCATTTCTTCTTCACTGTCTCTGGGTAAAAAACAACCCACTCAAAATCTTATTCAAGAACAGTATCAGTCTGATCACTCTTAAAGTAACTTACTTGTGGTTGAAGCATCAGGCAGGTTTTTGTCCATGGTCACCTCAGACTGTGTTTTTTATAGACAGAAGTCAAAATACTGTGACCGCTGCAGTACGACACGATTCTCGGTCTTAACTGTGGACTGCTTCTGTGTTTCTGTCCCTGATATGAAGCTTTTCAAGTCAGCTTTTTACTTCTCTTTATCTTTCAGCTTGTTGTCACCTCCAGTTTTTTTTATTCTGACCTGTCATTGTGACCTCCTTGTTTCCTTCACTCATAACTACAATATTGTAAATGAGAGCAGAAGGGTTTTTATACAAAAGTATCATCATGTTTTTGTGATCGTGAAACATTTTCAGCCCGTCTGATGTTATACGACCTCAAACTGGGTATAGATGCAGCTGCCTTGAGCTTTTGCTGTTTGTATGGAATAAATATCAAGCCATAACCTGATACTGATAAAAAAGACACAGTGATTAAAATTAGAAATTTCCAATCAAAACTAGAATGCCACTTAGAGCACATACCCAACAGTCCCTTTCATATTAACCAAGCTGCACCAAATTACACACACTTATAGATATAAGTTTCCTGCTCCACCTTGGTTTCAAACATTGACTGTGACCAGGTACCAGAGAAGTAAAGGTAGTGTGAACAGCCCAGCTAAAAATAAACTGCACATGTTAGCTGCATCCGCAGACCCATTCTTTTATTAGTCCTGTGATTGTGTAATCAGAGAATAAGGAAGTAAAAACCAGTCCAGGTCCCATTTAATTAGTCAGGGATTACATGATTGTATTTTAATTATATCTTGAACATATGACAAATTTGATAAACCTAGCTGGTGGCCGCTTTACGGCCCCTGATTTAGAAAAAACCAACATCCCCCACTGAGCGACCAGTTCACAGTTTTTACTTTGACTTATAGAGAGACAGTTTTGTGTGTGTGTGTGTGTGTGTGTGTGTGTGTGTGTGTGTGTGTGTGTGTGTGTGTGTGTGTGTGAGGAAGGTAGCGTGGTCGCAGCAGGTGCGGACGCAAATTCTTTGTTGCGGTAAGTTTGCTGAAAGTAACTTAAATGTTAATGGAGATCACGCAGAAAACGTTCCGCAAACATTAACCTTTATTCTGTCCCTAGAGCCAGCTTACAGCTCTGTGTGTGTGTGCATGGGAGTGAGACGGTATCAGCGTCGGCATAAATGCACGCTGTAATCTTCAGTCATAAGAATCATACTTGTAAGTAATGCGCCGGAACATTTACCAGAGTCTTCGCTATTGTGTCCCAGACATTTAGTTAAGTTGTCTTTTCCTGTTTTAGTAATTCTCTTCAGGACAATAAGGACAGAGTTGGTCCCTGCGTTATTTTAACGAATTAAAGGTATGACATTATGATATGTTTAATGTTTGTAAATGTTTTTAAACATTTTGATAAACTGGTTTGAATTGTGTGACCTAAATACAGCATTTGTTTTATAGGGCTGCCTTCAGCAGAATATTTACGGTCATTGTTTTTTCCACATTTAGATTTCATTTAAGTTTTTTGACCTTGTTTAGATTTAGTGTCTAGCTGATTAATTGGTTTTATTTTATTTGGTTCTATGGCAATTTGCAATGTGGTGGACTGGTACTGTGCAATCCGGCTTTAAGGACTTGACTTTTTTTTTGTTGAGTTATTGGCTCCAAAAGCTATAGGCCCTCTTCTGTCCTTGTGGTGTACTATATCGTTTGCAGTGTTAGGATTTTGAAAGTGTGTTGTGTTTGTTTTAATTGGGCGTTGTAAAATTGGGTCTGGAGCCTTTAATTTCTCTTTTAATCTGTTTTTTGTATCTAGTCAAGGCCACTACCTCAACCTTTGCACATGTCACTGTGCTGTTTGATCAGTCTTTTTAAATAATTTGCACGAATTAAAAAAATTGTATATTTCTGATATCTCAGCTTCCCGTCCTGTTTTATTCTGGATATATGTGTTGAACCAAATTGACATTCAATTGACACTCTAGACTTTTTAAATCACTACAGAACTGGCATTGTTGGCAGGGTCGGAAGCTGAAAATACAATTTTTCTGTTTATTTTCAATATTTTGTTATTGTGTTTCTTTTATTTTTTTGTTGTCTGGTTTTTGTCCCTATTGATTAGTAGAAAATTGGCCAGGGTGGGAAAAAACAGTGGCTGGTCTACAGGTGAAGAGGACCACAGGCTTGTTTGAAGATCTTTCAACATACTGACTGTCCATTTGGAGGATGGAAGAAGTACAGGCCCTTATGAAGCAGCTGCAACAGCTGAAATCAGCCAATGAACAGTTGAGAGAGAACCAATCACAGTTACCTGAACCAGTTCCAGGGTCATCCACTTCTTCCCCTAATGTAATTCCAGAAGGCAGCCTAGAATGTGATTCATGATTCAAGATTTTTTATTGTCAAATGCACGACAATAACATTAAGCAGTCGCTGGCAGTGAAATGAGTCTCAGGCTCTCTCAGCAGCCAACCTCTGATATGTTTATGTATCTAGAGAGCGTAAATGCCCCAAGTTCACTGGTTAAATGTCCGTTGATCTGTTAACAGTTGAACAATGGATTGAGGAGGTACGTAGATGTCTGGAGGTTAGCCATATGACAGTACTTGAACAGTTGCTGTTTGTCACAGACGAAGCTGTGGCATCCTTCAGATGTCATAAAAACTCAAAAGGAGTTTAATTTGATACAGTAATTCATGGGTGATGTAATTTTGTTCAAAGCTACATCCCTATCTATAATATGATTGTGTGACCTAATCAGACTTCGCAAAGTGGTTACAAAATATTTATTCATAAGAAAGTGTGATTCTGATAACAAATAGTTAAAACAGCAACCACATATTGACAGAAGCTACAGTATGAAAACAAATGACACAGGCAGCATTTACAGTACCATGACCCAGGAACGTATCAAACTAAATATCATTCGTTTTACTATAAGTGCCTCTTACTATGGGTACATGTCAAAGTGTAGCTTGGCTGTTTATGTCTTTGCATTTTAATGAGCCGCTTCCTCTGATCAGTTGCCAGTGTGGTGCGTATGGGTGCAGCGGTATCAAGCCACCTTCTTTTCACAGATCCAGAAGTACAGCCTTTTACAGTTGTTATCATTCCAGTTGTTTTCATCGTAGTTGTACCTTGCCTCTCCACAGTTTTCATCAGGGTAATACTTGGGGTTTGGTTCCCCAGGGTACCAGTAGCTGAAACAAAAATCAGAAGGAGCTTTAACTGAAACACACAAAAACATTTTATAAACAGCCAGAAACACTGAGGTATCGCTTTCCTTAAAATTGTCATTTCTGCTCACTTCATCTCTCTGACATTTTATTCGTTTGTATAAATACTTAAAATAAAGTGCAAAGTGTTGCAGAGTAAATGGATTTTATATGTTGCATAGCACAGCCATCAGGGTTCAGTGTCTGACCAGCAGACAGGTAAAGAAAGAGACTATATTAGTATTCAGTAATATCACTATAATACAGCAGTGCAACTAATAATAATCAATTTAAACAAAAAGTTATTTATGAACCTTGTTGTTGTGCTCAGCAAAGTCCCATCCACCCATTTCCATGTCCCTTCTGTCTCTGTGTCAGTCAGTCCGATCCAGAAGGACCTTGTGAACTGTCTTGTGAACTCCTTGTTTACAGGGACAGAGGGACAGACCATATTTATATCAAATTGGAATTTAACCAGTATGATTTTACTCTTTCAGAAGAGTTGTGACTCTCATACGCACGTTTTCCTCTTTGCTGTTGATAATCACCAGGTCTGCTCCTTTCTGCAGACAGTCGTCTCTACTGTCTCCCCAGGATTTCGTGTCAGAGGAAATGAAGTAGAAACTAGAGCGGAAGTATACCCATCCTTCTCGGGTGTAATGATTTGTTGAGGAAAACAAAAATAAAATAAACTTGACATCTCAGCCAAAAAGAGAAAAACAATAGCAAAAATGAATTGAAGTTGCATCTTTCTTTCTGGTACTGTTATCTTATTTTTTTCATGTCATAAAGAGTTCAGCTCATATTCACCAAATGTTTTCAACATCCTCTTCAACTGGTCCCCCTCTTCTTTCAGGTTCCTGATCACAGCATCATAATCAGGTGCACCAGAACTGTCTGTGTGAGCAAAGAGATTTACACATGACCTTCAGTCTCTGGATGATGGTGAGTTCACGGTACCATGGAAAAATGGGAAAGACACATGTCTATTGTGTTCCAGCTTAGCCACTGCTCCACTGTGTCATAAGTTAAATTTACAGTATAATATAGATGTTTGACCAAAATTACCATGACAGGCAATTACATATACATGTGACTGCAGGAAGTCTGGAGGTTCTCAATAAGACCAGCCCTCTCCGGAGGAGGTTCAGAGGATCTGCAAAGCTCAGTGTGTGTGTATGATGTGTCAGAAGTGGAGATTCACCCTTAGACTTGATCAATTTTCTACTATTTATGTGCATATACACATCTTTGTTTATAATTTTTATACAAGAAGAATCATTTGAATATTGGAATGATGTGGTTTGGTATCATACGTTTCTTTGGGTAGGGAGTTGACATCCAGGTCCCTTTGCCTGGGGCCCCCAAAGTCCCTTGTAATGCTCCTGAATGTTTAAAGCACATTTAGTGTTAAGCCTTCAATGCCAGACGAACATCTAAATCTTAACATTGAAAATAAATAGTTGAAAATCTGAAACTTAAAATGTTTTCTGCAAATCCATTTACTAAACTCAACATGTTTAAATGTTCTCATTTTATTTTAAAGGAAAACACCCTGACAGTCATTTCTACTTTCTCCCCAGGATTTCTTGACAGAGGAAAAGATTTAGAAACTAGAGCGGAAGTATACCCATCCTTCTTGGGTGTAATGATTTGCTGAGGAAAACGAAAATAAAATAAACTTGACATCTCAGCCAAAGGGAGAAGAACAACAGCAAAAATAAATCGAAGTTGCATCTTTCTTTCTGTTACTGTTATCTTATTCTTTCCATGTCATAAAGAGTTCAGCTCATATTCACCAGATATATTTAAGTTCCTCTTCAACTGGTCCCTCTCTTCTGTCAGGTTCTTGATCACAGCATCATAATCAGGTGCATCAGAAATGTCTGTGTGAGCAAAGAGATTTACACATGACCTTCAGTCTCTGGATGATGGTGAGTTCACGGTACCATGGAAAAATGGGAAAGACACAGGTCTATTGTGTTCCAGCTTAGCCACTGCTCCACTGCGTCATAAGTTAAATTTACAGTATAATATAGATGTTTGACCAACATTTCCATGACAGGCAATTACATATACATGTGACTGCAGGAAGTCTGGAGGTTCTCAATTAGACCAGCCCTCTCCGGAGGAGGTTCAGAGGATCTGCAAAGCTCAGTGTGTGTGTATGATGTGTCAGAAGTGGAGATTCACCCTTAGACTTGATCAATTTTCTACTATTTATGTGCATATACACTTCTTTGTTTATAATTTTTATACAAGAAGAATCATTTGAATATTGGAATGATGTGGTTTGGTATCATGTGTTTCTTTGGGTAGGGAGTTGACATTCAGGTCCCTTTGCCTGGGGCCCCCAAAGTCCCTTGTAATGCTCCTGAATGTTTGCAGGACATTTAGTGTTAAGCCTTCAATGCCAGACTAACATCTAAATCTTAACATTGAAAATAAATAGTTGAAAATCTGAAACTTAAAATGTTTTCTGCAAATCCATTTACTAACCTCAACATGTTTAAATGTTCTCATTTTATTTTAAAGGAAAACACCCTGACATTCATTTCTACTTTCTCCCCAGGATTTCTTGACAGAGGAAAAGATTTAGAAACTAGAGCGGAAGTATACCCATCCTTCTTGGGTGTAATGATTTGTTGAGGAAAACGAAAATAAAATAAACTTGACATCTCAGCCAAAAGGAGAAGAACAACAGCAAAAATAAATCAAAGTTGCATCTTTCTTTCTGTTACTGTTATCTTATTCTTTCCATGTCATAAAGAGTTCAGCTCATATTCACCAGATATATTTAAGTTCCTCTTCAACTGGTCCCTCTCTTCTGTCAGGTTCTTGATTACAGCATCATAATCTGGTGCATCAGAAATGTCTGTGTGAGCAAAGAGATTTACACATGACCTTCAGTCTCTGGATGATGGTGAGTTCACGGTACCATGGAAAAATGGGAAAGACACAGGTCTATTGTGTTCCAGCTTAGCCACTGCTCCACTGTGTCATAAGTTAAATTTACAGTATAATATAGATGTTTGACCAACATTTCCATGACAGGCAATTACATATACATGTGACTGCAGGAAGTCTGGAGGTTCTCAATTAGACCAGCCCCCTCCGGAGGAGGTTCAGAGGATCTGCAAAGCTCAGTGTGTGTGTATGATGTGTCAGAAGTGGAGATTCACCCTTAGACTTGATCAATTTTCTACTATTTATGTGCATATACACTTCTTTGTTTATAATTTTTATACAAGAAGAATCATTTGAATATTGGAATGATGTGGTTGGGTATCATATGTTTCTTTGGGTAGGGAGTTGACATCCAGGTCCCTTTGCCTGGGGCCCCCAAAGTCCCTTGTAATGCTCCTGAATGTTTGCAGCACATTTAGTGTTAAGCCTTCAATGCCAGACTAACATCTAAATCTTAACATTGAAAATAAATAGTTGAAAATCTGAAACTTAAAATGTTTTCTGCAAATCCATTTACTAACCTCAACATGTTTAAAGGTTCTCGTTTTATTTTAAAGACAAACACCCTGACTCACAACTGTAAAGCCCCATTATTTTCTTACATGACCTTAGAATCTTCTCTAACCAACAACCACAATGTACAAAATACTGTTTCGTCATAAATCTAACTAACTATAGCATTTTCAGATATACTCCAATGATAATCATAGTCAGACTCAGTAGAGGTAACTTTTCAATTTCTGGTTTTGTCACATTAACCTGTTGAAATCCATAGTGAGGCACGGACAGGATGTGTCGTCCACACAGGATGAAAATATTAAACTGAATTAAAGACAACTCACTGAGAGCAAGACGCAGGGAAATGTTGAGAGCAGCTTGCAGGATACACAGGAGTCCGAGGCTCAAGACAACCAGTTTCCTATCTGTGTGCAAAAAAACACACATACACATGCAACACCACCATTATTATGATTGTTGTTGTTATTGTTATTCCTTTTAGGAAGCCAGGTCTGATATTGTGTTATTTGAGACAGAACAACAACAAAACTCTCCATTTCTGGGACACTGTCCCTAGGTGAAAAGCAACCCACTAAAAATGTAGCGTGTTGCTAAATCAGACACAAGAACAGTATCAATCTGATCACTCTTAAAGTAACTTACTTGTGGCTGAAGCATCAGGCAGGTTTTTGTCCATGGTCACCTCAGACTGTGTTTTTTATAGACAGAAGTCAAAATACTGTGACCGCTGCAGTACGACACGATTCTCGGTCTTAACTGTGGACTGCTTCTGTGTTTCTGTTCCTGATATGAAGCTTTTCAAGTCAGCTTTTTACTTCTCTTTATCTTTCAGCTTGTTGTCACCTCCAGTTCCAAGTATTCACCCCCCTGTGTCAATACTTGGTAGAACCCCCTTTCGCTGCAATTACAGCTGCAAGTCTTTTGGGGTATGTCTCTACCAGCTTTGCACATCTAGAGATGGAAAGGTTTGTCCAGTCTTCTTGGCAAAAAAGATGAAGCTCAGTCAGATTGGATGGAGACCGTCTGTGAACCGCAATCTTCAAGTCTTGCCATAGATTCTCTATTGGATTGAGGTCTGGGCTTTGACTGGGCCATTTTAAGACATTAACAGTCTTTAATCCAAACCATTCCTTTGTAGCTCTGGCTGTATGTTTAGGGTCATTGTCCTGCTGGAAGATGAACCTCCGCCCCAGTCTCAAGTCTTTTGCAGACTGCATCAGATTTTCTTCAAGGATTTCCCTGTATTTGGCTCCATCCATCTTTCCCTCTATTCTGACCAGTTTCCCTGTACCTGCTGAAGAGAAGCATCCCCACAGCATGATGCTACCACCACCATGTTTCACTGTTGGGATGGTGTGCTCAGGGTGATGGGCAGTGTTGGGTTTTCGCCACACATAGTGTTTTGCATTGAGGCCAAAAAGTTCAATTTTGGTCTCATCTGACCAGAGCACCTTCTTCCACATGTTTGCTGTGTCTCCCACATGGCTTCTGGCAAACTCCAAACGGGATTTTTTATGGATCCCTTTCAACAATGGCTTTCTTCTTGCCACTCTTCCATAAAGGCCAGATTTGTGGAGTAGACGACTAATAGTTGTCCTGTGGACAGATTCTCCCACCTCAGCTGTGGATCTCTGCAATTCCTCCAGAGTAACCATGGGCCTCCTGGTTGCTTCTCTGATTCATTTTCTCCTTGTCCAACTCTTCAGTTTGGGTGGACGGCCTCCTCTTGGTAGGTTTGCGGTTGTGCCATATTCTTTCCATTTTCTTATGATGGATTTTATGGTGCTCAGAGAGATGTTCAAAGCTCTGGATATTTTTTTATAACCTAACCCTGCTTCATATTTCTCCACAACTTTATCCCTGACCTGTTTGGTGAGCTCCTTGGTCTTCATGATGCTGTTTGTTCAGTAATGATCTCCAACAAACGCTGAGTCCGTCACAGAACAGGTGTATTTATACTGAGATTAAATTGCAGACAGGTGGACCCTATTTACTAATTATGTGACTTGCAAATGTGACTTGTGAATGCAATTGGTCGCACCAGATCTTTGTTAGGGGTTTCACAGTAAAGGGGGTGAATACATATGCACTCAACACTTTTCAGATTTTTATTTGTAAATAATTGTGAAATCCATGTAATATTTCCCCCCACTTCCAAATGATGCACTATTTTGTGTTGGTCCATTACATAAACTCACGATGAAATAAATTTTAATCTGTGGTTATACCATGACAAAATGTAGAAAAGTCCAAAGGGGGTGAATACTTATGCAAGGCACTGTAGATGCAGCTGCTTTGAGCTTTTGCTATTGTATGGAACAAATATCATGCCATAACCTGTGTTGGGACGTGGTTTTTGTGAAACCAAGGTTCGGCCACATGTAGACAAAGCCTCATGCCGCATGCCCTATATTCTGGATAAGCCTCCCGAACTCAGTCTCCCAGGGTGCAACAGGTTCCATCGTTCTGGAAAAAGCCAGGGAACAGGGAACTCACTTGCCCAGGATTCCTCAACTTCACACAGAGGTGAGAAAACCACAAGGGTCAACTCCTATTGGTCACTCTGGCCCTATGACCTGTGAGGTCACCAGGCCAATATAAGGACAGGACCCCCCCAATTCTATCTCTTTCCACAACTCTTCCAAGGAGTGAGGCTGCAGGCCTTTCTTCCTGCATCGCTGAGGGAGAAACCTGATTTCCTCAGCTCAAATCTTCTCTTCGCATCCAACGAGAGGAACGCAGAGTTGTAGCTCCCAGCTCATCTCATCAAGGAAACCGCATCTCAAACCAAAGTCTACAAACTCCTAGTAGCTCAACAGGGCCGCAAAGGCAAACCTTCCGACCAGCCCGGAGACGTCACAGAGTTGAGAACGGAACTGCAACTCCCTTTTCCCCTTTCTAAGGACTGGTAACATAATCTGGGCTTAATTATTATACAAGGCTGAGCAAGACTGTTTATTTGATTCTGTGTGGCGTTTATACGTTTGATATGTGTGGTGATATTGTATTTATAAGTTATTCGAAAGTAAGGTTAGTTTGTAATGCCCTTCACAGGATCTCATTGTGACCTTCTTGTTTCCTTAACTCATAACCACAATATTGTAAATGAGAGCAGAAGAGTTTTCATTGTTATATAACCTCAAACTGGGTATAGATGCAGCTGCTTTGAGCTTTTGCTGTTTGTATGGAATTAATATCAAGCCATAACCTGAAACTGATAAAAAAAACACAGTTAATCTAGATCAAAACTAGAATGCCACTCAGAGCACACACCCAACAGTCCCTTTCATATTAATCAAGCTGCACCAAATTACACACACTTATAGATATCAGTTTCCTGCTCCACCTTGGTTTCAAACATTGTCTGTGACCAAGTACCAGAGAAGTAAAGGTAGTGTGAACAGCCCAGCTAAAAATAAACTGCAAGTGTTAGCTGAATCCGAAGACTGTGTAATCAGAAAATAAGGAAGTAAAAAACAGTCCAAGTCACATTAGATTATAGTTACATAGTCCGGGTTTACATGATAGTATTTTGATTATATCTTGAACATATGACAAATATGATTATCCTAGCTGGTGGCCGCTTTATTACCCCTGATTTAGAAAAAACCCACATCCCCCACCAAGCGACCAGTTCACAGTTTTTACTTTGACTTATAGAGAGACAGTTTTTGCACAGATCCAATAGTTTTTATTTTCTCATGGCTGGTCATACCATAGTGGCTAGTACTGCACAGTCCTCACTTTGGCCCAAATTGTTGGGTTCCCCAGTATTCCAGTTGCAGAAACCCCTAAAAACACAAGTTAATTTATCAAAACCCAAGAAACATTTGACGGACAGTAAGCAGCTTGCTATAAAGTCAGCGGGTGTGGCTTAATGAAAGAGTAAGCTGTGGACCTTTGAGTCAGCGGAAAACAACACCAACGGAATTTAAATAGTTTTTTCTTTATGTTGCAGATATCTTCCTGTTTAATATTCACCAAATATTTCCAACATCCTGTTCAACTGGTCCCCCTCTTCTGTCAGCTCTCTGATCACAGCCTTGTAATTTAGCTTCCTCGCACCAGAACTGTCTTTGTGAGCAAGGAGATTTACACATGACCTTTAGTTACTCTCTTCAACTCTGGCCACTCCGCTCCAGGGTTGGATAACGATCCTAAACTTGCTGTGGACTGGCTGCACCGTCACAGGAGTTCCAGATGCAGAGTCCACTCCAGCACAGCATGATGATCTGTGGGTGACATGGGAGCAAAGCCAAAAATAATAGCCAGCTCCACTCCGTACCATGCTCCAGTAAAGACGCGATAATGTCGTACTGTTGCACTGTGTACCCTGTACAACACTCCGCTCCATATACTGGAACACTAACTTCACATCATATGTGATATGTGTTAATATAAACCATATTGATATTATATATCATTTATACAATAATATTGTCTTTTGCACACTCTGTCTACATATTCTTACACTCATAGTATATTATATTATCTATTGTATAGTCAAATACTTATATTTATACCTCTACTATATATCATATCATATTATATCACTGTCTAACAATAACGTTACCATCATATCATCAGTACTATTACCATCATCTTGCCACTGCACCTTATCTACCTATTTATCTTGTGTTTCTGTTTTTTATCCTTTCTACCTCAATATTTTTTATTTTTTTATATTTTATTCTATTGTATTCAAATATACCGGCTGCTATGACGATTTAATTTCCCTTCGGGGATGAATGAAGTAATCTATCTATCTATCTATCTATCTATCTATCTATCTATCTATCTATCTATCTATCTATCTATCTATCTATCTATCTATCTATCTATCTATCTATCTATCTATCTATCTATCTATCTATCTATCTCTGACTGCTCCCTGCAAACAGGAGCAGTGGATTGTAGCCTGAAAGGATATGCACTGTGCCGGGCGCCTGTCTCCCCCTCATCCACCTCGAGACCTCCATCTGTCCAACAGATTTAACACCCTGAATACTGAGGACTTCTGGCCTATGGAAGCACCCCCACTCCATCCTGTGGTCAAGTCCTCCACCTCCGCCCACCGCAGGTTATTGACAGAAGCTGTGATCAGGCGTAGCAGCGGAGTTCTCACTGGCTTGGCGACAGCAGGGAAGCCATGCCCTCAAAGGAAGACACCACCTCGCTTCTCCATCCTAAGGTCTCCTCCATCATGAGAAATATCCGCTTCATTAATGTAGTCACACACTGCTTTCCTGGAGCCACAACGCCAGAAATCAAAAGCAAACACCTGGCTCCAGTCTGACGCTCAACTCAGAACATTGGTTTTATCCACAACTTCGATCTATTCTGGAATCGCTCTCTATGACTATCTACAATCACCTGCCAGCCCCTGCTTTTCTTCTACCACTTTAAACAGTCATGCTTCCCATCCTACCAGTAGCCCTCCACTGTGGAGAATTCTCAGTACTGTCCCCGGTACACTATCACCCACAGCCTCCCACATTCCTGTCATGATTACTCCCATGCTTCGCCGCAGCTCAAAGCTGGACAGTATGGACCTAACTCTACACAGAGTTCTGATTACTGATAGGTCTATAACCTACAGACATGTTGTACTAAATTACTTTTACACATCCCGTGATCTGGACTTTATGCTCCTGACCGAGACCTGGCTTCAACAAGGACCTTATGCACTAAGTTAACTGAATTCATAGCGGGTATTTCGATGGATTATTACCACTTTTTAATTTACATTTTAATGTACATATATGCTGTGAAACTAAACCTATGGCTAAAGACTTCTTGAATCGTATATATTCCTTTAATCTCACCCAGTCAATCTCTGGACCCACACATGAAATGGGGCACACATAAGACCTTGTGTTGTCTTATGGCCTATATGTTCATGTCATTGAAATATGTGATACTTGCATATTAGATCATCTGCCTGTTTTGTTTACAGTTACTGTCCCTGGCTCTATAGTCAAGCCAGCTCCTCCTGCACGCTGCCGCTGTATAACTAATAGTCAAACTGTGCTGCATTTCTCTGCTATTTTTAAAGACTCTGTGCTCTTTAACTTGGATTGTAGTGATGTTCTCAGTGCTGATGAGCTTATCTCTCTTTTAATTCAACCTCCACGAGCACTCTGGACTCTGTTGCTCCTTTGAGGACGAAACGCACTAAAGCACTTTCAGAGCCATGGCTAAACGACTCTAACCACGGTCTCAGACGTGCATGTCGTCAAGCAGAGAGGAGGTGGAAAAAGGACAGACTCAGAGTATCATATGAAATCTTACAGAGCCGTCTATCTGATTACCAGAAAGCGGTAAATGAGCAAAAACTAAGTTTATATCTAACCTGGTCTCCAATAACTATCGCAGGCCTCAGTTCCTTTTTAATATTTTTAATTATATAATAAACCCCGGTAATCGTACTCCTATTCTGCCTACTCCTGACCTCCCGTCTCTATTATTGTAATTCCCTGTATGTAGGCTTAGACAAATCCTCCATTAATAGCCTGCAGCTAGTCCAAAATGCTGCTGCCCGCTGCTGACTAGGAAAAAAAAAAGAGAGACAATTTTCAAACCCATGCTGCACCTCCTACACTGGCTTCCTGTCTTGTCACAGGATCATTTTTTAAATCGTACTTTTAACTTGTAAATCTCTTAATTGACTGGCACCGTCTTACTTATCCGAACTTCTCTTTATGCCCACTCCAGTTAGGGAACTGAGATCAGCCCCTCAACCACTCCTTGACAAACCTCAGACAAGAATAGTAACCAGAGGTGATCGCACAGTAGCCGCCCCAAACTTCACACTAGATCTGCCCCATCTTTAACACACTTTAAATAACTTCTAACACCTGTTCTCCCAGGCTGACTCCTCGAGTTGAGTACGTTTCATCGCAGCCGATTTTATTTATCTTATCGTATATCTTATATATTATATATGTATATATATATATATATATATATTTTTTTTTTTAATTATTATTTTACACTGATAATTGTATTTTAGTTGTATTACTTGCACTATGATATATTAGGTTTTTATTGTCGTTTGGTTGTACCATTACACCTGTAAAGCGCTTTGGTCAACCAATATGTTTTAAATGTGCTTTATAAATAAAATTGACATTGACATTTACATTGACTGTGGTTGATTGTGAGTTAACTGCACTACAAAAATCTGTGTGAGGCCAACAAGATGAACATCTTTTTTGAGAAATGCATTCCACATTCACAGAGACAAACAGACATCTGGAATTATCAGATAGATGCTATAAATCCTTCTCATACGTACCAAGTGAAGAACTAGGTTTAGGGTCAGGGCAGGGTGTCAGTCTTCTCTTTGGGTCTTCAGGCGCTACAGTCCCAGTTTGAGATAAACTGTAATTCCCCTTGAAAGATTCACATAACATTCTTTTGTTTTGATGTTTTGCCCTGTTACTGTGTGTGACTCTACACTTCCCCAAATTTGTCTCTATCTGAACATTGACAAATTCTTGTACAATAACCAGAAGGTTCAGCAAGTTGAACAGGATATTACTAATTTGGAAAAAAACCTGAATTTGAATGAGGCCTTGCTACTGCATGTTATATTTAATAAATTTACACAATAAAAATGTATGAAGATGAGAACTTGCTTGTAACACTCAGATAAAGAGATCGCCATGTCTCATATATGAGCAATTGTTCAAACTGTCGACTTCATATTAAAATAGTTCATACATTTTTTTAATGTCTAGGAAAACATTGGTAAAGATTAGAGACACTGTTTAACTTGGCTCACAGAAAGCAAGGTGCATGGACATGTTGAGAGCAGCTTGCAGGATACACAGGAGTCCGAAGCTCACACCAACCAGTCTGTAGAGTTTTCTTCCTTCCAGCAGAAATCACACAGACAATGATCACTAGATGTCAACGAGAGCCGGCTGCAAGACGCACACTGGTTTACAGAGTAAAACCTGACACCTGCTCTGGGTTTTAATTGAAGTTACTCATTGAAACAGCTTGTTGTTGTAAAATGCAACCATGAGTATGAATAAAAATGCATAATTATAAGTATATATATGATAGAGAGGCTGTGGCAGCCTTCAGTTGTCATAAAAACTCAAAAGATGTTTCATTTGATACAGTAATTCATGGGTGGTGTAATTTTGTTCACAGCTACATCCCTATCTATAATATGATTTTTTCTTTGAATCAGACTTTGCAAATTGGTTACAAAACATTTATTCATAAGAAAAAGCGTGATTCTGATAACAAATAGTCAGAACAGCAACCACATATTGACAAAAGCTACAGTATGAAAACAAATGACACAGGAAGCAAGAAAAAATGCCAGGAACCAGGAACGTATCAAACTAAATATCATACGTTTAGTTACCAGTGCCTCTTACTATGGGGACATGTCAAAATGAAGCAAGGCTGTTTATGTCTTTGCATTTTAATGAGTCACTTCCTCTGCAGCTCAGCAGTTATCAGTGTGGTGCGTTTGGGTGCAGCGTTATCAAGCCACCATCTTTTCACAGATCCAGAACTGCTGCCTTTGACATTGTTCATCATTCCAGTTGTCTTCGACCGCAATGAACTTTGTCTCTCCACAGTTTTCATCAGTGTTTTGATAGGAGTTTGGTTCCCCAGGGTGCCAGTAGCTGAAACCAAAATCCGAATGAGCTTTTTACTGAAACAAGCAATAACATTTAATAAACAGCCAGAAACACTGAGGCAGATTAAAGATTGATATTGAATATTGTTTTGAGACATTAGCCTCTGTTTAGACGCCTGCAGCTGATAGTTGGTACATGCAGCTTCTTGTCAAACCAGAATATTGGATATATACAGTTGGTTGTGGATTATCATTAAAACTAGATTGCTTTGATACAAAATTCATCTATGTCAGACATTTTCGTTTGTATAAATACTTAAAATATAGTGCTATGTGTTGCAGAGTAAATGGATTTTATATGTTGCATAGCACAGCCATCAGGGTTCAGTGTCTGACCAGCAGACAGTTAAAGAAAGAGACCATAGTTTTATTCAGTAATAATACAGCAGTGCAACTCATGATAATCAATTTAATCATAAAAAGTTATCTATGAACCTTGTGCTCAGCAAAGTCCCATCCACCCATTTCCATGTCCCTTCTGTCTCGTTGTCAGTCAGTCCGATCCAGAAGGACCTTCTGAACTGTCTCGTGAACTCCTTGTTTACAGGGACAGAGGGACAGACCATAATTATATCAAATTGGAATTTAACCAGTATGATTTTACTCTTTCATAAGAGTTGTCACTCTCATACGCACATTTTCCTCTTTGCTGTTGATAATCACCAGGTCGGCTCCTTTCTGCAGACAGTCCTCTCTACTGTCTCCCCAGGATTTCTTGTCAGAGGAAATGAAGTAGAAACTAGAGCGGAAGTATACCCATCCTTCTTGGGTGTGATGATCTATTGAGGATAAGGAAAATAAAATAAACTTGACATCTCAGCCAAAAAGAGAAAAACAATAGCAAAAACGAATTGAAGTTGCATTTTTCTTTCTGTGACTGTTATCTTATTCCTTCCATGTCATGAAGTGTTCAGCTCATATTCACCAAATCTATTCAACTTCCTCTTCAACTGGTCCCTCTCTTCTGTCAGGTTCCTGATCACAGCATCATAATCTGGTGCATCAGAACTGTCTGTGTGAGCAAAGAGATTTACACATGACCTTCAGTCTCTGGATGATGGTGAGTTCACGGTACCATGGAAAAATGGGAAAGACACAGGTCTATTGTGTTCCAGCTTAGCCACTGCTCCACTGTGTCATAAGTTAAATTTACAGTATAATATAGATGTTTGACCAACATTTCCATGACAGGCAATTACATATACATGTGACTGCAGGAAGTCTGGAGGTTCTCAATTAGACCAGCCCTCTCCGGAGGAGGTTCAGAGGATCTGCAAAGCTCAGTGTGTGTGTATGATGTGTCAGAAGTGGAGATTCACCCTTAGACTTGATACATTTTCTACTATTTATGTGCATATACACTTCTTTGTTTATAATTTTTATACAAGAAGAATCATTTGAATATTGGAATGATGTGGTTTGGTATCATATGTTTCTTTGGGTAGGGAGTTGACATCCAGGTCCCTTTGCCTGGGGCCCCCAAAGTCCCTTGTAATGCTCCTGAATGTTTTTATTACATTTAGTGTTAAGCCTTCAATGCCAGACAAACATCTAAATCTTACCATTGAAAATAAATAGTAAGAAATCAAAAACTTAAATGTTTTTTCATCAAATCCATTTATTTGCTATTGTGCTATTTCTGAATAAAAACATGTGAAAGGGTTCTCCTTTTAATTTAAAGACAAACACCCTGACTCACAACTGGAAAGCCCCATTGGTTTGTTACATGACCTTAGAACTTTCTTTAACCAACAACTACAACGTACAAAATGCTGTTTCGTCATAAAGCTAGCTAATTATAGCATATCCATAAACTACTCCAATGATAATCATAGTTAGTAGAGGTAACTTTTCAAATACTGGTTTTATCACAATCACATGTTGAATTGCAGAGTGAGTCACGGACAGGATGTGTCGTCCACACAGGATGAAAATATTAAACTGAATTAAAGACAACTCACAGAGAGCAAGACGCAGGGAAATGTTGAGAGCAGCTTGCAGGATACACAGGAGTCCGAGACTCACACCAACCAGTCTGTAGAGTTTTTTTCCTTTCAGCAGAAATCACACAGACAATGATCACTAGATGTCAACAAGATGCACTCTGGTTTACAGAGTAAAACCTGACTCCTGCTCTGGAACATGGACTAATGTCCAACATCTACTCTGGGTTTTAATCATGATTACTCATTAAAATGGCTTGTTGTTGTAAAATACAAGCATGAGTATGAATAAAAATGCATAATTATAAGCATAAATTATTGAATAAATACAGGTGGCAATGACAAAGACTTTTTCTATATGTATTTATTTATTTATAGACTTTCTTATCTATTCCTTCCTAAATTTGTTGATTTATTACAGTGTTTATTATTTCTACATTTATTCATTCATGTGTTTCTGTGTACATGTTACTGAGGTTCAGACGGGCTTTACTCTTTTACTGTATATGGTTATAATGTATTTATTTGTTCTCAGGTCATTTTTACCTTGTATGTAGGACATAGCCATTACAACACATTTACACACACCATGTGCTTGTCTATCTGTATGTGTAACGTATAGCCCAAAAACCATTCATGTACCTGGCTTCACAGTTGCCATTAGTATCATAAATTGCCAGAGGAAGTGCAATGCCAGACTTGGTGTGATTAGGGCACACCATACATAACATTTTTTATAGAAATTGAATAAACAGGTGACCAGTTTCAGGGAAACTGAAAATATTTATCCAACAGTAGTATTTTTGTTCTCTTACCTGACATGGCAGGAGTTACTGTTCCATCTTCACTAGTGTGGCTCTTTCAGGCGAGATCTTTAGCAGACGAATCAGGGTCCGTAGTAATCTCAAATCGCTCCTTATGGGAAACCATCACCAGACTTTACACAGGGTCCTGACAATGGCGATGGGACATGTTCTTCTTCTGAAGACTAATTACGCAACACTTTCTGTTCCTGTTTTCGACAAAGTATAATTTTAACCACTGCTCCGGCTACATTTTATTGCCTGCAAATTGGAACATTTTCAAATTTAAAATAAAAAATGTACCATGTTTTACAGGCACTGTATAAAGTCATGCAACATTTTACTTAAGTAAATGTAAAAGTACCATATTAACTTTTCTAATATTGTATTTAATTACTTTGACAGTATTTTAAGTAGTTTCATTGGAGAAATCAGTAAATGACAGTAGCACTCAGGAGGGACGTTTGGCACGGGAGCAGTTGCACCCCATACTTTTCTACTAAATTAAAGCAAGTATTTGGTTCTAAATATACTAAATAACAATTGAATTAAAATAAGTATTAAAAGTATATTTACTCTGTATCCTATTCCCTAATCCAATGGTCTGTTTTGTTTTCTACTAGAAAAATACAGAATACTACTTCAGAAAAGAGCAGATACATGAAACATTTACTCAAAGGTGCGGTCTATAGAATTTAGTGAAATCTAGTGGTGAAGTTGCAGGTTGCAGCTGAATACCATCTTCAAAACATGAGAGAGAAGCTGTGGTAGCCTTCAATTGCATTAAAAAACTCAAAAGGTGTTTAGTTTGTTCAATCTGGACAACTTTGAGAGGACCCACTCCTGATGTTAGTATAACGTTTATAAATATAAAGGGCCCATGGTAAAGTAAAGAAAACAACAATTCATACAATTTCTGTGATCACACACTAGTGCAAACATCACTAGGATTATTTTATATTCAATTTCTTCCATTAGACCCCTTTCACCTAAACCTTACACACTGAACCTTTAAGTCCCGGCATCTGTGGCAAACCATTGTGACATAATGTGACAACACCACCGTGTGGTAAGTGTTATCACAGATGTACACACACATTCCACATTACACAACGTGTCACTAAGCAACAAAACCTCTCTTAAAATGTGTAAATCTGTAATCACCAATAGCGACATTTGTTTTGACCCTTTCAATTCTTTTTTTTCCCATTAGATGAATAATCAATTAAGGGCCCGGCACAGATGATGCAAGGAATTACACTTGACTCAACCCATTATCTGCAACTCATAAGTAACTATTCTTTTAACAGAAACATGTAATTCTGTGGTGGTCTGGATAAAAAGAACAAAACATCGACCCAGACATTATATAGCTCAACCGATCATTCTTCATCATGTGGTTTAAAAGGCATCTGGATGACATCATTATTAAATTGTATTACTACAGCAGATTTCCGACTAATTGGGTTGTATACCGCGTGAATGCAGGGTCTGCAGCCCCTCTTTTTACAAAGTAAATTCCATCTACATGTGCTGGTTCAGACTCTGATTTGTGTCTTTCCTGGGTTATTGCATGGCATATTCTCTGCCCCCAACATTCCCAAAGGTGCAATGGCCCATTAAAGCAGTTTATACCTTGAATTTGATATGTTTCTGTAAAAAGTTCTGTCACAAATTGTTTCCTCTATTGAATTCTATCTAATGAAAATGGTCTGTTTCATTTCAATCAGTGAACTCCGGCCAAGTATCAGATCCCTTTGTCTGCAACACAACTACCAACCAAAACAAGAAGACAGATCTGGTAGATGACTGTAAGAGGATGAGGCCCACTGATTTCAACAGCCTACAAGACCGCTTCAATGCCCTGACTAAAGAGACCAGCCGGCATATAAGTAAGCTGAAGGAGGAGCGGGACCAACTGAAAAGGTGGATAAGGGGTGAGGAAAGAAAATCTGGTCGATAAGTCTTCGAACTTTAACTTCAGTTCCTTTGTTCCAAAACTGTAGCTGAAACATTTATTCATAAGAAAAAGCGTGATTCTGATAACAAATAGTCAGAACAGCAACCACATATTGACAGAAGCTACAGTATGAAAACAAATGACACATTCAGAATGTACAATACCAGGACCCAGGAACGAATCAAACTAAATATCATACGTTTAGTTACCAGTGCCTCTTACTATGGGAACATGTCAAAATGAAGCAAGGCTGTTTATGTCTTTGCATTTTATTGAGTCACTTCCTCTGCAGCTCAGCAGTTACCAGTGTGGTGCGTTTGGGTGCAGCGTTATCAAGCCACACTCTTTTCACAGATCCAGATGTTCAGCTCGCTACATTGTTCATCGTTCCAGTTGTCTTTGAAATCGTTGAACATTGTCTCACCACAGTCTTCATTAGCCACAACTCCATTATTGTTTTCATAGGAGTTTGGTTCCCCAGGGTGCCAGTAGCTGAAACCAAAATCAGAATGAGCTTTTAACTGAAACACACAATAACATTTAATAAACAGCCAGAAACACTGAGCAAGATTAAAGATCAATATTGAATATTGTTATGAGACATTAGCCTCTGTTTAGACGCCTGCAGCTGATAGTTGGTACATGCAGCTTCTTGTCAAACCAGAATATTGGATATATACAGTTGATTGTGGATTATGAATAAAACTAGATTGCTTTGATAAACAATATGTATACTCATATATACCATCATTATTGGTGATATCCCTCCCATTACATTTGTCATTTCTGCTCACTTCATCTATGTCAGACATTTTCGTTTGTATAAATACTTAAAATTTAGTGCAAAGTGTTGCAGAGTAAATGGATTTTATATGTTGCATAGCACAGCCATCAGGGTTCAGTGTCTGACCAGCAGACAGTTAAAGAAAGAGACTATAGTTTTATTCAGTAATAATACAGCAGTGCAACTCATGATAATCAATTTAATCATAAAAAGTTATTTATGAACCTTGTTGTTGCGTTCAGCAAAGTCCCATCCACCCATTTCCATGTCCCTTCTGTCTCGTTGTCAGTCAGTCCGATCCAGAAGGACCTTGTGAACTGTCTCGTGAACTCCTTGTTTACAGGGACAGAGGGAAAAACCATAATTATATCAAATTGGAATATAACCAGTATGATTTTACTCTTTCATAAGAGTTGTCACTCTCATACGCACATTTTCCTCTTTGCTGTTGATAATCACCAGGTCGGCTCCTTTCTGCAGACAGTCGTCTCTACTGTCTCCCCAGGATTTCTTGTCAGAAGAGATGAAATAGAAACTAGAGCGGAAGTATACCCATCCTTCTTGGGTGTGATGATCTATTGAGGATAAGGAAAATAAAATAAACTTGACATCTCAGCAAAATAAAGAGAAAAACAATAGCAAAATTAATTGAAGTTGCATCTTTCTTTCTGGTACTGTTATCTTATTCCTTCCATGTCATGAAGTATTCAGCTCATATTCACCAAATGTATTCAACTTCCTCTTCAACTGGTCCCTCTCTTCTGTCAGGTTCCTGATCACAGCATCATAATCAGGTGCATCAGAACTGTCTGTGTGAGCAAAGAGATTTACACATGACCTTCAGTCTCTGGTTGATGGTGAGTTCACGGTACCATGGAAAAATGGGAAAGACGCAGGTCTATTTTGTTCCAGCTCAGTCACAGCTCCACTGTGTCACAAGTAAAAATATTTAGATGTTTGGCCAACATTTCCATTACATACAATTACATATACATATTACTGCCGAATGTCTGGTGGTTTTCTGTTAGACCAGCCCCCTCCAGAGGATATTCAGAGGATCTGCAACGTTCAGTTTGTGTGTATGATGTGTCAGAAGTGGAGATTTGCACTCACACTTTATCACTTTTTCTATTATTTTATGTGAATATAGACTTCTTTATTTATAATTTGTATACAAAAAGAATCATTTGAATATTGGAATGATGTGGTTTGGTATCATGTGTTTCTTGGGTAGGGAGTTGACATCCAGGTCCCTTTGCCTGGGGCCCCCAAAGTCCCTTGTAATGCTCCTGAATGTTTGTATTACATTTAGTGTTAAGCCTTCAATGCCAGACAAACATCTAAATCTTACCATTGAAAATAAATAGTAAGAAATCAAAAACTTAAATGTTTTTTCATCAAATCCATTTATTTGCTATTGTGCTATTTCTGAATAAAAACATGTGAAAGGGTTCTCCTTTTAATTTAAAGACAAACACCCTGACTCACAACTGGAAAGCCCCATTGGTTTGTTACATGACCTTAGAACTTTCTTTAACCAACAACTACAACGTACAAAATGCTGTTTCGTCATAAAGCTAGCTAATTATAGCATATCCATAAACTACTCCAATGATAATCATAGTTAGTAGAGGTAACTTTTCAAATACTGGTTTTATCACAATCACATGTTGAATTGCAGAGTGAGTCACGGACAGGATGTGTCGTCCACACAGGATGAAAATATTAAACTGAATTAAAGACAACTCACAGAGAGCAAGACGCAGGGAAATGTTGAGAGCAGCTTGCAGGATACACAGGAGTCCGAGACTCACACCAACCAGTCTGTAGAGTTTTTTTCCTTTCAGCAGAAATCACACAGACAATGATCACTGGATGTCAACAAGACGCACTCTGGTTTACGGAGTAAAACCTGACTCCTGCTCTGGAACATGGACTAATGTCCAACATCTACTCTGGGTTTTAATCATGATTACTCATTAAAATGGCTTGTTGTTGTAAAATACAAGCATGAGTATGAATAAAAATGCATAATTATAAGTATAAATTATTGAGTAAATACAGGTGGCAATGACAAAGGCTTTTTCTATATGTATTTATTTATTTATAGACTTTCTTATCTATTCCTTCCTAAATTTGTTGATTTATTACAGTGTTTATTATTTCTACATTAATTCATTCATGTGTTTCTGTGTACATGTTACTGAGGTTCAGACAGGCTTTACTCTTTTACTGTATATGGTTATAATGTATTTATTTGTTCTCATGTCATTTTTACCTTGTATGTAGGACATAGCCATTACAACACATTTACACACACCATGTGCTTGTCTATCTGTATGTGTGACATATAGCCCAAAAACCATTCATGTACCTGGCTTCACAGTTGCCATTAGTATCATAAATTGCCAGAGGAAGTGCAATGCCGAACTTGGTGTGATTAGGGCACACCATACATAACATTTTTTATAGAAATTGAATAAACAGGTGACCAGTTTCAGGGAAACTGAAAATATTTATCCAACAGTAGTATTTTTGTTCTCTTACCTGACATGGCAGGAGTTACTGTTCCATCTTCACTAGTGTGGCTCTTTCAGGCGAGATCTTTAGCAGACGAATCAGGGTCCGTAGTAATCTCAAATCGCTCCTTATGGGACTTTACACAGGGTCCTGACAATGGCGATGGGACATGTTCTTCTTCTGAAGACTAATTACGCAACACTTTCTGTTCCTGTTTTCGACAAAGTATAATTTTAACCACTGCTCCGGCTACATTTTATTGCCTGCAAATTGGAACATTTTCAAATTTAAAATAAAAAATGTACCATGTTTTACAGGCACTGTATAAAGTCATGCAACATTTTACTTAAGTAAATGTAAAAGTACCATATTAACTTTTCTAATATTGTATTTAATTACTTTGACAGTATTTTAAGTAGTTTCATTAGAGAAATCAGTAAATGACAGTAGCACTCAGGAGGGACGTTTGGCACGGGAGCAGTTGCACCCCATACTTTTCTACTAAATTAAAGCAAGTATTTGGTTCTAAATATACTAAATAACAATTGAATTAAAATAAGTATTAAAAGTATATTTACTCTGTATCCTATTCCCTAATCCAATGGTCTGTTTTGTTTTCTTCTAGAAAAATACAGAATACTACTTCAGAAAAGAGCAGATACATGAAACATTTACTCAAAGGTGCGGTCTATAGAATTTAGTGAAATCTAGTGGTGAAGTTGCAGGTTGCAGCTGAATACCATCTTCAAAACATGAGAGAGAAGCTGTGGCAGCCTTCAATTGCATTAAAAAACTCAAAAGGTGTTTAGTTTGTTCAATCTGGACAACTTTGAGAGGACCCACTCCTGATGTTAGTATAACGTTTATAAATATAAAGGGCCCATGGTAAAGTAAAGAAAACAACAATTCATACAATTTATGTGATCACACACTAGTGCAAACATCACTAGGATTATTTTATATTCAATTTCTTCCATTAGACCCCTTTCACCTAAACCTTACACACTGAACCTTTAAGTCCCGGCATCTGTGGCAAACCGTTGTGACATAATGTGACAACACCACCGTGTGGTAAGTGTTATCACAGATGTACACACACATTCCACATTACACAACGTGTCACTAAGCAACAAAACCTCTCTTAAAATGTGTAAATCTGTAATCACCAATAGCGACATTTGTTTTGACCCTTTCAAGTCTTTTTTTTTTCCTTTAGATGAATAATCTTTGATGAATGAGATTTTTTGAGCAAATTTGAGATTTTATACACAAGAAGAGAATGAAACAGGTTGTGCCTCAATTATTGAAAAATTTGAGTGTGAGTTTCATTTTAACATGTTCGTTTTTTTCTGTGACTCATCTGAATCTTGAGCATTAGGCCAATCCTATGAGGAACCAAAAGAAGAAATATGCCAATCAGACCTGAACTTAATCTTTTACTAACAACAAGGGTGTTCGCAATGGCAACATCCACAGAGCTGCCGGACTATATTAATGAGCGACCGAAACATGGACAGAAATGCAGCAGCAATACAAATCAAACAGGTAATAACGCAGCATCTTATTATATATATATGTATATATATATATATATATTTTTTTTTATATATATTTCTTTTTGAAGTAAGCCATTTATGCATCACAGAACATGAGGTAAGCAATGATTTCACTTCACTTGTTCTTTTAAAAGCTAATACAGTATTTATTGTTGTATTTTTGTTGAAATTTGCCAAAAACTTTTATGTTTTAAAAATGACATCTGCTCCTCGTTCAATGAAACCCAGCACAGACACTGGGCTTCACCTGTTCTAACTAAGTACAATATTGTGTCTGATGATGCAACGATCAGGTAAAACTAATTTATCCTTGAAGTAAACATTTTCACGTTAACATGTTAAAATATACATTTCTGTAGAGCAGAAATCCATCTTTCCGTCTGTGAAAAAACAACAACAACATGCTGCCATCGGGGTCACAGACTTTATTAACGTTGATTTGCTTTTGCAGAAAGAAGAATCCCTCTGCTGCTGTTACTCAGCTTTGGTGTGCTGTGCATCGTACAAGCTGTTCTCAATATTTCCCTGAGCCTTTCCTGTGAGTATATGGTCTCTTTCCTTTGAATATGCATTTCATAACCATGGCATTGTGTCATCTAAGATTTCCGAGGAATGTTGCACAGACAAAACCGTAATTGAGAATTAGACCACACTGTGGTGCAATTAAGGGCCCGGCACAGATGATGCAAGGAATTACACTTGACTCAACCCATTATCTGCAACTCATAAGTAACTATTCTTTTAACAGAAACATGTAATTCTGTGGTGGTCTGGATAAAAAGAACAAAACATCGACCCAGACATTATATAGCTCAACCGATCATTCTTCATCATGTGGTTTAAAAGGCATCTGGATGACATCATTATTAAATTGTATTACTACAGCAGATTTCTGACTAATTGGGTTGTATACCGCGTGAATGCAGGGTCTGCAGCCCCTCTTTTTACAAAGTAAATTCCATCTACATGTGCTGGTTCAGACTCTGATTTGTGTCTTTCCTGGGTTATTGCATGGCATATTCTCTGCCCCCAACATTCCCAAAGGTGCAATGGCCCATTAAAGCAGTTTATACCTTGAATTTGATATGTTTCTGTAAAAAGTTCTGTCACAAATAGTTTCCTCTATTGAATTCTATCTAATGAAAATGGTCTGTTTCATTTCAATCAGTGAACTCCGGCCAGGTATCAGATCCCTTTGTCTGCAACACAACTACCAACCAAAACAAGAAGACAGATCTGGTAGATGACTGTAAGAGGATGAGGCCCATTGATTTCAACAGCCTACAAGACCGCTTCAATGCCCTGACTAAAGAGACCAGCCGGCATATAAGTAAGCTGAAGGAGGAGCGGGACCAACTGAAAAGGCGGATATGCGGTGAGGAAAGAAAATCTGGTCGATAAGTCTTCGAACTTTAACTTCAGTTCCTTTGTTTTTACCTTCCTTCATTCCAAAACTGTAGCTGTACGTTTAAAAATAAATGTTTCTTTTGAAAACTACCTATGCCATTTAAAAATGAAATAGTAAATATTTTAATGTTTTTTTAGCGTTTGTGGTATATTAGGCCTTATATAAGAAATTGTTAATTAAGTTTATATCAAAGACTGTATCTAAAGATGGACAATGATACGTCTCCACTAAGAAGAAATGAAACCAAAATATCCTGGATATGAACAATGCCATCTTGAGCCAACAACGTTATTTGAACAAATGTGGATGTGTTTGATTGTGTTTTTTTGTTTTTTTTTTGTCCATTTACCACCCGATAAGAGGAGAAAGGGTTTATGAGCTATACTGCAGCCGGCCACGACGGTTTGATTTCACTAGGGGATGTGTCATGTTGTTCATCATTATATACACTCAGTGGTTTATATTGATCGTTCTAGATATGAATTGTAGCAGATAAATGCATAGCTGTAGTTATGTTCTAGTCATAATTCTCAAGTCGAAAGAGTTATTATTTTTGCACCTAAATTAGAATCTAATGTACATTTCTTTATTTTGTCTTCCAGAGCAGAGTTGTTGTGTGCCCTTTCCACAGTGTCCGACAGACTGGATTGAGAAAAACTCAAGATGTTACTTTCAGTCCAGATACAAAACGACATGGGAGGAAAGCAGAAACTACTGTAAGAGTAAAGGAGCTGACCTGGTGGTGATCAACAGTGAACAGGAACTGGTAATGTATGGTGAATCGGAGTGTGTGTGTGTGTGTGTGTGTGTGTGTGTGTGTTTGCCTGTAAGCACATGTGTGTGTGTGACATTCTTTATGTTAAAGGGCTATTTTAGAATTGTTTTTGAGTTTGCCTCTATCATATGAAGAACGCAGCCCTATGAGACAAATTGTAATTTGTGAATATGGGCTATACAAATAAAATTTGATTGATTGATTGATTGATCATCCAGGTCAGATGCATTCTCAATATCAGAACAATTTCCAGAACACCCATGCAAGGGGTGGCGTCTGGGTACAGCAGCAGGAGGCGGGACAGGATGGGCAGCCTGCCAATGTGGAAATCACTCATTTTTGTAACACAGGCATCTGCCCTTAATCGCCAAAAGCTCTCGTTACGTGTCGTCTTTCCATTTTGAAATCTTCGGCGGTGTCTGCTACGTTAATGGCACTGCCTTTTCACCCTGAGATATTTGTATTTTTTGTGTCCGTTGCGTGTAAGAAATGTCATCAACACGACACAACATTTTCCTTCTCACATGGGCTCACTCTGACATTCTCCGGATATTTTACCAGAGGGCTCTCAGGACAAACATCTGAAAATGTGTGTAGCAACTGACTCTGACATTTGAGAGTGTCCAGAGTTCAGTGCAGGTCTGAAAGCAGCTTAAGTTACATTCTGTATTACATTATTTTCAACAGATATTCTTGAGACATCGGACCCCTTTTCTTTCCGTCCACTGGATTGGTCTGCATCGAACGAATGGGGACTTCAAATGGGTGGATGGATCTGCACCGACCAAAGAGTGAGGCCTTTACAATAACCCTCATTATTTCTGCTTGATGTCAGATGTTAGTAACAATTGATTATGTCATTGTGAAAAAGCGTTTACACTGCCTTGGTGAACTTTGTTCCTAGGTATTTCATAGTTTGATAAATAGATAGATAGATAGATAGATAGATAGATTGATAGATAGATAGATTGATAGATAGATAGATAGACAGATATATAGATAGATAGATAGATAGATAGGAGCAGGAATTGGGGAGGAGTGCATCTCACTGAGCTCCATCATTGTACTCTCCTTTAGATCCCGGGAGCCAGATGGCCTTCCATTCAAATGTGTGGCAATGAATAGCTACACATCCGGGAAGAACAGATGGAGACAAGCCCATTGTGGAGAGGAGCATTACTGCTTTTGTGAGACAGATCTTTGTCCCCCGTCCCCCTGAAGAACAGAATATTATGTGTCTATACATGTGAATAAATTAATAAGCTTTTACACACAGAATAACATATATGTTCACTTTCAAATAAATATGTATAGATTTAAGCAACAATAGACAATTTGTACTTGGCTTACACTGGCTTCTTTATTTTTTAATTGGCATTGATGTGGTTTTACTCTACCTGATTTAAAAAATACATACAAACGATTAAACAATCCCACATGACTGGCTGTGTTTCAAAATGTTTGCCTCTGAAAATGGGTCTTGAGTGAAGATAAACAAATAATATGATGGACTTTCATTCATCCCCTGACAAACTCCAAGTGATTGTTTGAAAAAAAAACAATCCAAATCATTGGACTTTTCTACATCAGTATTGAATATATCATTTTGAGATGGAAAGAGAAGACATTTTAGATTATTACAGTGAGTATGATGAAAAATAAAGCATTAAATACATTCAATATATTAGATCTTACAAGTGTGTGTGTGTGTGTGTGTGTGTGTGTGTGTGTGTGTGTGTGTGTGTGTGTGTGTGTGTGTGTGTGTGTGTTTGTGTGCATGTTTGTTGCTAGATATATAAATTGTGTGTGAGTGTATTTCTATCTTCGTGAGGGCCATTTTGGATTTAGTATTACGGTGTGAAAGGCTTGGAATGCTAATATCTTTAAAGAGAGGACATTTTATGTGATTCTGGATAATGATCTGGATTTTGTGAATCAAGATAAGTATTTGTAGGTGCTGGGTTGATATGTATTCATTTACTGTACTGTACCTGAGAATAAATATTTTGCCTGTGTTTACTGTGAACTGTTAGCAGAACATTTCTGTGAGGACTTGCCGTAGCCTGTTGCAACAGGTGTATGCAACATGTTGGCCAATCAGCCAAAGCAGAGATATGAGCTCTCCTAGTGCCTTTCTACTTTTTTTTTAATTAAATGTGAATCTGACATTGTTAGAAATTATTAGGCTTCAACACCGGAATACATTTCTATAACCGTTGTTGTAATGACACCAAAAGTGATGCATTGGATTTATTGTTGCCCAGCAAAGAGCAGATTGCCAATACTAACTACAGCCACCTGGATGCTCTGTTGTTTCTCATTTGATCCATATCAGAAAAATACAAAGCAATGAAACCTTGATAATCATAAACACGTAGAAACCAATTATATAGATATTGGATGGATTGGCATGACATTTTGTACATTTGACATTCCAATGATTATTTTGCTCCTCTGGCTTTGTTTTATATATTCAATGTTATGTATTTGTTAAGAGACCAAAACAGTGAGCTCTAAAATAAACCCCCTGTATTTTAGATGCACCTGTGTGTAAAGAATATCCATGCTTTGAACCAGCAGTCGACATCCTATTTCAGTACATGTCTGAACCTGTGCAGCTGTTCGGATGTGTTTATGACCTTGGTCTGCTTGGGAGTGGATCTCCTCTCCCATTTCATGACTATGTCGATAGTTTGGTTTGTATCCCTTCTTCATAGGCCAGTAGTTTCCTTTATTTTTCTTCCCTCTTTGGAAATCCAAGTTGCAAAGTGAACTCTCATTACTTCCCCATTTCTATAAAACAGACAGAGCTTCAGTATCACATGCATGTCATATACGCACTTGGTCCTAGCACAAGAGACATCAAACTCAGGTAGAGTCTATTGATAAAATTACGCAGTAATGTCTGAGGATATCTATGCCATGCCAGACCTCTCCAAAAAAGTGAGATTTCACACAGGGGAGGAGGCAGACGGTAATGCAGATGTCTGCAAAATCACAGACGATGTGAACATTTATGACAACTACTTGCCACCGGGGAGTACACCGCTAGAACTACAGGACAGCACCACTGAGGAGCCACAGAAAGGTACCAATCCGTCTGTCTGTCTCTGCCTGACTTGTATGTACGACATACATACACAAATGACATGACCTTTTTATTTGCAAGTGTTGACGCTTCTTGTTTTTCAATTATGGACCTAAAACAGGGTTAATTTTAGCCCCCCATTTTTATACATTGGGTAACTCAGTACTCTCACATCTTACTTTAAATAATGCACCTGGCACAATTCACTTGGACTCATGGATGGTCATGGGTGAAGGTCCCTGTGACCTCTCCAAACTAATTTCTTGACTTATGATTTTAATATCTCATGGGAACACCTTTGGGGAATTCTATGATGTCAGGGGTCAAAGATAAATGTCAGGGTGACGTTAAATTAATCGGTGAACAGATGTATATTGATGGTAATTGCACTGGTTGGGAGAGGCGTAGATACGCAGTATAGTATTTCTAGTTTTCATATTCGCTTTTTAGCTCGCCAACCACAAACTTGCCAATGAAAGATTTCCCTCCCTGTTTTAAAATAAATGCTCATCAGGTGTTTGTTTGTGCTCTCAGCCATTTCGGTCAATGTACCTTCAGGAGGGAGGAAACTTCTCAGCCCTGCCGCAATGTTTCTGCTGCTCCTGTGTCTTCTCTTCCTGGCTGGAGTCATTGTCATGGTTGTCCTTTGTAAGTTTTCAAAATGAATCTATTCAAACCAATGGCTGTAGTAAATTATTCAAATATGTCTTAGTGAGCTTTTATCATTCACATGTTGGACCCTTGCTGTGGCAGTGATTCAAGACAAAGGCCTCAATGCCGACCTTACCAGAGCGAGAGATGAACTACAGACAAGTAATGGTGACATGAAAAGCCTCAATGACAACCTGACCCAGAAGACAGACCA
Organism: Pleuronectes platessa; assembly: GCF_947347685.1. Taxonomy (NCBI): domain Eukaryota; kingdom Metazoa; phylum Chordata; class Actinopteri; order Pleuronectiformes; family Pleuronectidae; genus Pleuronectes; species Pleuronectes platessa. The sequence continues at coordinate 18,001,895 of NC_070628.1, read as the reverse complement.
GCTGGAGAAGGAAAATTATCATTTGAAGGCCATTGAAAGCAACCTCACTACAGAGATAAAGAAATTAGAACAGCAGCTAGGCAAGTGAAAATATGCATAATGCTTTTGGTTAAAATATTTATTTGGCAAGTATTCTCATTCAGTTTTGTACCAAGATTCAGGTGATAGGATTGATACTACTCTCATGTATAGATGGTAAATAAAAAGCTCGAGCCCGTAGCTGGTTTTCCTATGGCAAGAATAAAGATATTAAAGGCTTCTCCACCACTAATGGAGAAAATATGCAAACCTCAAAAAAATCTCCCCAAAAATGTATAGCAAGTACAACAAAATGATCATCAGTCTTCCCTGGGATAAGGAGAGGGACAGAATCAAAATGTTCAAGATGTAACAAGTGACAAAGGGGTTAACTCTATCTATATATATTGAGTTATGCTGATTCAGCAACCTTGTTGCACCGCATTTGGCCCACAATCCACAAGGCTTATTCAATTTTTATGTCATATCTGGATCCTAGGATGAAATATTACATGAGTAGTATAAGTCAATTATAATGTATATAGTATTTATGCTTTACTACGCCAACCAGCAGCTAATATGAGGCATAGACTGTATACAAAGATGGACGGATGAGAGCTCCCGTTAAAAGTCAATTATAGTTATATAAACAGCTTGAAATGTCACGATTGACAGCTTAGACTGATTTGCAGCCTCTTGCTCCAAATGTGCAAAATGGCAGCTTTTGTATCCAGGATAGAAGTGAGGAAGTGTAGACACATCATCCATCTTTATGCAGTCTGTGGTATTAGGCATTGAAGCGGAATCAAACGTCTCCTCTAACTCTCTGAAATAAAGCATATTAGCATATTTTCCAAAACCCCAAAGTATTCCTTGAATAAGTTTTCGGTTTTAAGTGTTTTATCGTGGTCTTGAGATGGCATTACATTGTGTATTGTGACTGAAACGTCTTATTTTGTGTTGTTTAACAGAGCGCTCACGCTGTCCTGTTGACTGGATAAGGTTTGGCAGCAGTTGTTATTTATTTTCCACATTGGAAAAAAATTGGACAGAGAGCAAGAGTTTCTGTGAAGATCGGGAGGCTCAGCTGGTGATCATATCTAGCGAACAGGAGCAGGTGATGAAATAATTTCTCTTTACTCAATTTTCACTGACTGAATACTGTTGTTATTTTGGCCTTTCAAATGGTGAACGATTTTAAATGATCAGTGTGGTAAAACAATTTTACTCTTCCCCAAATGCCTGAAAAGGGGAAGTAGAAGTACAAAGCATGCAAATGAGGCATTGAAATGCTTCTTTTAAAGTATTTTGAATCTCGTCCACCCTTATTCACATTACAACATGACACATACAGCAGACATTTTAACTTGTCATATACAAGCACAGGTGTTATTATAGTAAACAATGGCTATGTTTTATTCAAGTGTCCCAGCTTAGCTATACACAATTTTCACCATTTCCCAGGTTATAATTAATGGGTCTTGATGAAAAGAAAATCAGGCACATTAATGGAACTTATATATGTGTGAAGTTTTGTGCAGTTTGTTGGACCTTAGCTGACATGTGGTCTCCCTTAGTGCCATTGTAGTTCCTGATATCTTTAGAAGACCGGTAAAAACTAGAATAGCACTCAGTAGAGCAGATACCTCCACCAGGGCCCTGCATGGAGGTATCTATTATGAAACGACAAATTCACACGATTGTTATCTGGATTTAATTCAGGGCAAACTCACAAAGTTACAAAAAACCTAGATCGGCCTCGTGTTCTGGTTCAGGTTATTTAGCAAAATCATCTGGTTAATTCCTAACCCTAACCCTAACCCTACATAAAATTAACAGTCATCAAAACTGGTTGGTCAACCCAACAAACAAACGGATAGGGGGGACAACATACCCTCCTTAGTGGAGGTAAAAAATTATAAACAACATTATTTCCTAATATTTCTTGATCTAGAATTTTATCTGCTCATTCGGCAAGGACGTCTTGATTGGTCTGACTGATGAGGAGAAGGAAGGTGACTGGAAATGGGTGAATGGATCGCTGGCAATCCAAACGTAAGACATTTTTATATTGTCCATATCTGTGGTAACCATCAATATATATATCAGAACATTGTCAGCTTGATTCATCTATTTAAATCAAAGCCCAGCCGTCATTCTGCAGCTCTGAAAACAAAGCATTTACGGACTGACATCTAAATATTGAATGAAAAAACATGATGTTGTGCTTTATACTGTAAATTGGTAGGAAACATGTACATTTTCAATCTCAAATGAAACGACTGTGTTCTCTGTGTATTTTTATATTCAAATTTCCTTTATTAATGTGCTATGGATATATAATGTACTGATGTCATCAGTATTGATCTTTAATTTCAAAATAACAACATACATGTTTTGCTGAGCAGTTTTTGTTCATCTCCAGGTATTGGGGAGACAAACAGCCGGACAACTTTAAAGGCTCAGAAGACTGTGTTGTTCTTCTACACAGTTCAAAACTCTGGAATGATATAAGATGCGGTAAACAACATTACTTCCTCTGTGAGAAAATACTTGAATGAAATAAAAAATGTTGTTACAATCCTTGACTGATTCCACATGTAAAATAACAGTCATAAAGTGCACATTCACCTTAAGTGCAAAGAAAATGAGTGCCTCCATGTGCTGTATTTCTCCCATTAAACTTCTGAGGTCCAATATTTCAGTAATCTTTCATTTTCAATATTGTTTTTTCGTATGGTATCTTGAGGCTGCAGGAAGACCTGAATCTTGCTCCCAGTCCTTATGATAGCAAGCTGTCAAGGTGTAAGTGTACTTGAATCACTTTAAATGCTGGAAAGAAAAGACCCTGTAAATTTCCCTCTGATTTGAAACTGTGATGGAAAAACTTTGATATGAAGTGCAGGAGCTGAGCACGTACCAAGAAATTAATAGTTTTCTGTGTTGTTTTCAATTTTTTTTGATATTATGTCGGTACTATACTTCCTTCTTTACACTGGACCAGGCTTGTGGGACTTTGTATTGAGTCTTTGAAATATCAATAAAAGTTAAATAAATAAATAATAAAGGAAATGGGAGATGGTTCTCTGATCGGTTTATTGCAAGTTATGCCCAAAACGCACCCATGAGCTCAGATTGTTCAAATAGATCTTTATGGGTAGTGAATGCACCACAATGTTGGCCACAAAATTGTGGTGAATTTGCTGTATCAGAATCAGAATCTGAATCTGAAAGGATTTATTGCCAAGTAGGTTTACACCTACCTGGAATTTTCTTTGGTAAAAAAGGTGCATACGTTGAAGATAAAACTTAAAAACGCAAGAAGTACTTCAAAAACACATAAGTACTTCACATAAGAGAGAAATAACTATATATAAAACAAAACAAAAATATATACAAGATATAAAAAGTTAAATAAAAAGAAAAATGCAAAACAGGAGAGAAATGTGGATGTGCAATACACTGTTATGTGTGTTAATGTAACACAGAATTGAGGCGAGGGGGCGGGATAAGAGTCCAAGTCAGATGGGGGTCCCGGGCCTTGTTGATAAGGCCAACTGCAGCCGGGAAGAAGCTGGTCTTGTGGCAGGAGGTTTTGGTCCTGATGGCCCGCAGCCTCCTGCCGGGGGGAAGAACCTCAAAGAGTTTATGACCCTGGTGGGAGGGATCGTCCACTGTAACTGTTAAAATAAGCATTTTGAAAAGAAAATGATGGGTTTAATAAACAAAATATGAATATAAGTTTAAATTTAAAGTTGGAAAGGTAATTGAGCCTTGGCACTGAACCGCTGCAATAACGTGTATGACTGCAAATCAAATGTCAGCGTTTAATGGTAATCAGGTGGATTTAAAGGGAACAAGCAGAAGCCCAAACGGTGCTGAGCTTTGACTTCCCGTTTTTTCTGCTGTTCTTCTTTTTCACGCTGTCATCAGTGTCCAGTCTCTTTCAGAAAACAGACAGAACTACTAAAATATATTCAATTTGGGTGTCTGATGTGTGATAGCCGTCATGTCAGAGCATGTGTACGCTGATCCGGACATCATCAAGAAGGTTCGCTTTGCTCAAGACGTCAAGGATAATATAGTGGATATCTATGTCAGCGCGGAGAGCCTGAGAGTCTACGAAAATCCCTGGGTAGAGGATACACCAGAACCTGCAGAGGCTCAGCAACGAGCAAGTATGAGCAGCAAGTGTGTGTGAAAACACACCAGGGATTACACCGATTTTAAGATCGATTCTCAGATTTGTATTTGTATGTTCAGAATCAACATGATTACATTTCTGTTGAGATTGGTTTGATGTGTGATATTATATCCTCTGAATATACATCTACAGCTACAAGTATTTCATGAATTTAATGTGATTTTAATGGGTTCGAGTATCCTAAAATATGTGTTTTTGAAAAAAGTGTCTGTGATCAGCGAGAGCTCGGGACAGAGTCGTCACATCAGGGCTTCAATATTTCTGGCTCTGGCGTGTCTTCTTCTCCTGGCTGGTATCATTGTTATTGGAGTTCAGAGTGAGTTGCTCAGATCAGTTTTGTGACTACAATAAGAACCACAGAAAGATTAAAGTATCTCAAGTTATTTATGATAGAAAGACTGCAATAATATGAGGGCATGGCGGATGTTCAGATGCTGCTTTGTTGTTTACCTTGACACAGAGCGAGACCAGCTAGCAGCAGTTCGCGCTGATCTCGGGAAAACGATCGAACAACTAACAGCCAACAACACCATCCTGGGCAGAGAGAGAGATGCACTGTGGAGGTTTTGTCGTGAGTGAAATTTCACCATTTATATTTCATCACCTTACTCAGTTATTATACGCTCGGTCAGTTACAACGGGTTTCTGTATATTATGAGCACTGAATGTCCATTGAACATGTCTTGCTTTCGTGCACTAGCAAGCATTTATTTATTTCTAAACTTAGAGATGCAGATTATCTGCTTCCAGAATTACAGTTCATAACACATATTTTAAAATAAAACAATAAGGAATAATAACAATTATTATTAGCTTCAGTATTAGTATTATTAAAGAATGATAAGGATTTACAATAAACATAACAAAAGTATATACATTTTTTTTAAAGGAGGTGCAGGGGGGTTCATAGACATATGATATACAGATTGGATATTGCACATTTCACAAACTAGATATGTACATTGATTAAATATACTGATATTGATTATTGATAGAACATATCTTGTGCAATGTGCAAATATTCATTGCAGTTATTATAGTCCATCTTTTCTCAAATAGATCTTCCGTATTTATTACTTTGTGGTACCTTTCTTCACTGTTGCACTTTTTGAACCATAATTTTCCATTTTATTTTATCAGGGGATTTGTTTGTTTTCCGCACTTTGGTTATTTGTTTTAGTGCTTTGATTCTCAAAATTCTAAATAAATATCTTCAGTAGGAAGTTTGCCTAAAATATTATTCTCTTCTTTTAAATTCAGAGTTCTCTTAAAAATCCTCCTCAAAGAGCATATTGTATTTTTTAGTTTTCCATGATAATGTTCCATTACATATTTCAATAACAGGTGAATATTCTGCATGTCCTTTATCAGTTTTTATTTAATGACTTCTTTTTGCAGGTATCTAAGATGTTTTTAGATGTTTTGGGGTATATATAATACTTTTATGAGATATTTTCAAAAGAATCCATGTCTTTGTCAGTGAACACACCAGAATCTAACCAGGGTAACCCTCCACTGTTTTCCCTGATGAGGTTTTTAAAGCCAATTATGCTAATTTCACTGTCTTGTTATTTGTGAGAACATCATCACATCATCTGCATAAAAGTGCCAGTTTATGTTCTTCTTTTCCAAATTGAATCCACTTATAATTTATTGTCACATGCTTTCAACTAAAGGTCCATGCATATATAGCCAATAATTGTGGTAAGATAGGATCTCCTTATCTTGTACCTTTCTTCAGTGTAAATGTAAACATTTTGCATTTAACGGTAAGAAACTAGCTGGTCTAGCTCCTAGGAGTTTAGAAAACTGAAATTCTAGTGTGAAATATGAAGACTCATTCAAATTTCTCCTCTCTCTGATACAGGCAAAAAGCGAAATCTTTCGAAATGTAGACAACTGCTTCTTCAGAATAACCCTGGGACAGAAGACGACGACTGAGTTGGTGCAATGACAGTGACCATAGTTGTGTTTTAAAACACATTATTATTATGATTTATTTTTGTGTCACATTATATTAGGTATCCTACTAAAGAGCAGTATGTTTGGTGAGGATTAAATAAAATAGTAACTAAGTGTTTAATAATTCCTTCAGTAGACCTTTTTTTTTTAAATAATGACTTGTGTAGATTGTCACCAAAAGCAAATATTTTATGCAACATCCACATGAGATCCAAATAAAAGGTTTTTCAGGAGGCTTGAGTTTAGCTGAATGTTTAAAAAGTAATTAGTAATTATTAATCAGTGAACTTATTTTTTACAACTTCTGTTCTGAACTTCTCAGGTTACCATGGTGTCTGTGTCAGCTGCAAAGAATGTATTGTCTGATCTGGCGCAGCTTTTGTACTATGCATGTTTTCTCTCTGATTATCTCCTCATTTTTTGTGGTATTGTACACGGAAATGACCATTTAAAAAAATGTAAGAGATTAATAACCCGACACCTCCATTTTAAAATTATTGTCACACACATTTTTCAGTAGCCAAATGAAAAATGTGTAATGATAGAAAGGTCACAAGGTGAAGATAGACATTGTCAATATGAATGTTCATAGAAAGAATCATTTACTGGGTTGAATTACTGTTAATTGTGTTAAGACGGAAATAAGAACATTTTACATACTGTATGAATAAATGTAGCTTACCTGATTATTAACCGATCACATAGACATTGTTACTGTGACGTTGCTTTATCCCTGGTAATTACAGTTCAACCCTTTATCCCTTGAAAATATGTTGATCAACTACAATTTTGCTTGTTAAACATCACTAGTGGCTGAGTTTAGTTCACCTGAATGTTTTTCCTTTGCTTCTGAATGCACAGAAGTAATAGAGGTGTTCAGTGTGGATGGTTGAGTGTAGAAAACACACAGCTTTGACACCAGACACTGAGGTTCGTCTCCTGCTGTGAACATTGCTGTTGGGTTCACGATATCATCTGCTGTTCGGTATGAACATTTTAATAAAATCTGAAGCAACACAAATGGGTATTCAAGGTAAAAGGAATCTGTTTTGTTAAACTTTGGAAAACGAGTGCTTTCTCCAGGTTCTGATGTTACCCTGTAATAATTTTTTATTTGTTCTTTGATCTTGTTTTCACTTTTTTCTCATCTTTAACAACTTTAATTTCAGTATTTGTGCTATATTACTGTCTGATCCTCAAACTGAAGATTGATTAATTTTTTTATTAAATCAAACAGTTTTTTGAACGTGTAAAGAACCATGCAACTGTGTTTTAAAAGGTACTTTACAAATACATGCGTTATTATCATTAATTTTTTCACACAATGAAATCAAATTTTTCCCATTCATATTCGAACTTGAATCACTGTTTGTACGTAGACCATCAGTATACGGAAGTAAAATAGTACCACGACGTGTGACGCATGCCGCGGTCTGAGGCGCAATGATACAGGGGTGAGCCGCCTCCTCTGACGTCACATCCGTCTCTGCAAACTGACTCTTAACTGCCGGCATTTTATTTTTATTTTCCCTGTGCCAAGCCGCAGCTCATAGATTAATCTCCTGGTTTGTTGTTCGGCGACAGTGTCACAGAGAAAAACAAAGGTTGTTGTTTTTTTGCCAACGGTAGACTGCTACACAATGCCCGGGTTTTCAGACAGAGATCGCGGCAGAGATAGAGGGTAAGTCAGCTGTCAGCTCCGTGTTTCTTAACGCTAGCCAGGGTTAGCCGCTGAGCTAGCGGCATCGCTGTCACGGCTGTATTCGACCAGACACATGACACGCCAGTAGCTGTTATTTAACCGACCAGGTGTATTACAATGAAGGCGAAACCCGTTCTTGTGTGGTCCGGCGGCCCTGAAGTGACACGACGTATTTGCAAATATTTTCCTGTCCCCAGTCGGTTGGAGGTAAAATGGCAGCTAACGACGCCTCTGTGCGCTTTGCTCGGCAGCCGACTTGTTGTCTGCCCGTGTGACGCAGTCATGTCTCTGGCTTCCCCCCCCCCCCTTCGTCACATGGACCGCTCAGCAGCCCAGGGTTATTGTTGTTGTTGCCTGAAGCCCGTCACGTCAAACGGGTTACAGTGAAATGACTGAGTGATGTTGCCGTAACTGCATCTGTGAATCAGCTCTTTGGTTGACGGGCACTTTTTGAATTAGATCACGTCCAGCCAGGCTTCTTTTTTTTTTTTTCAAAGGTTTTATTCAGAGTTGCCAGAGATGCACAATGTTTGTATTTTAGTTGTTTATTCTTCACTTCCACGTTTGGCCTCAAGGGTGAAGATTTGTTGTCATTATGCTATGAAACAGGGAAGAGAGGATTTGAGCCGTTGAATGAAGCAAGTGAGGAAAGGACACTCCAGTGATTCAGTCTTGCATCTATCTATACTAATTCCAGAAATGTCTGTGAATATGGAACGCTTATCATGTGAGCGCGAGGACAACAGATGAAGTAGCTCTTCTTCTTGTTAACATTTTGATTTGATTTGTTGCTCACATGGTGTCCACAGGTGTCTGATTATTGACCACAATGGAGTATAACTGAGGCCATGAACTTCAACTCCTAGTAGAACTACCCATGTCTAGTTAACTGGCCTTTTAAGTAGTGCATCGATGCAACGCTCCATCTGTGCTTTTCTTACATGCTCTTTTCTAATGCACAAGGTATGGTGGGGGACCTCCTCGTTTTGGTGGTGGTGGAGGAGGCAACAGAGGTGGACCTCCTTCTGGAAAATTTGGCAACCCTGGTGAGAGGCTGCGGAAGAAGCACTGGAACCTTGATGAGCTTCCCAAGTTTCAGAAGAACTTCTACCAGGAGCACCCAGATGTCACCCGCAGACCAGTTGTAAGAATGGCTTCCCCCCTGTTTCATTTGTTAGACTTACGATATATACTAATTATGTTACATATGTATGACATTATCTATAACAGATGTTTGCCAGTGCACCCTTTTTTCTTTTCTTACTCAATGTGTTATTTTTTTATTTGAATTTTTTCTTCCCACTCCAGCAAGAGGTTGACCTGTACCGAAGAACTAAAGAAGTTACAGTCAAAGGCAGAGAGTGCCCCAAACCAATTATGAAATTCCACGAAGCTGCATTTCCAAGTGAGTAGAAACCCATGCTCCCAAAAGTCCTTTTTACCGAAATATATAAATGGTCAGTGACAAATAATTGTTGACATCATGAGAAATTCAAGAATGTTATAAAAACATTTTTTAAATGCATACATTGGGTTTGTTAAAACTTATATTTTGTATTTATGTTTTTTTTTTTTTTTAAAGACTGAAAGGGCCTTAAAATGTCAAGTGTTGTAACCTCAAAATAATGAATGAACGGTGAAAACACCTCAAATAGTCTTTGACTGGACTTCTATCTTATTTTTCCAGGCTATGTCATGGATGTTATCGCCAAACAAAACTGGACTGAACCAACCTCTATTCAGTCTCAGGGGTGGCCAGTTGCTCTTGGTGGCAAAGACATGGTTGGCATCGCTCAGACTGGATCTGGAAAAACCCTTGCAGTAAGTGAATTTTTTTTTCTCCTTTATGATTTTCCAAAAACGTTCTGCTCGGCACAAACAAGATCAATTTGTGTCATCTCTTGTTTGAATCCCAAAGTTGTTGAGACATAATACCACTTCCTATATGCAAACCTTGTTCTGAGAAAGCAGTCCTTTATTGGACAGTACCAGGTATTGATGTAACCTCCTAAATGAGACCAAGAAACCAGGTACCGTTAATGTGGTAGTCATGGTCATGTGTGCTATGGATTTGGCATGGATATCACGTAAATATAATATATAATATATATATATATATATATTAAGAGACCTTTGCAGCTTGAAATCGACCCTGCTGATCATATGGAAATTACTTCTCGGCAGGAAGTCCTTGGTTTTGATTTACACTGGTGCAATGTTTTGTGTTACAAATTCAAGTTGCATCTAGAATTCAGTCTTGTTTCTTTCCTTTTTTTATAGTACCTTCTGCCTGCAATTGTGCACATCCAGCATCAGGCATTCTTGGAGCATGGAGATGGACCTATTGTAAGTACACATCAATACATTCTGTTGTATTTTGTGATTAGCACAGGATGATATGAACAGATATTGATTCTTTCATTATTCAATTATTTCACTATTTTTCAATGGTCAAAACATTTTAAAGCTAGTAAAAATGTACAACTGAAGGCCAAGCTGATAATCAGCAATATGCCCACACTACTAAATATATTGACCTGTAAATGATTTAAGTTCCACCTTTTGCTTAAAATGGGATATTATGCAAATACTAAATCAGAATCCAGTGCTACTTTTTGTCTAGATTCTTTGTTTCGTTTGGTTGCAAGAAGTTTTTCCCCTTGGTGGACAACATTTCCTTATCGGTACTGTAGTATTGCGACAACAGCAGGCAGGTTTTGCTACCTTCTGTGAGGGAGCTGTTAAATTGCCTATGATCAGGGCATGCTGTACAAGGGTGCAGCTTAAGCAAGCAATACTTGCTTTTCCAGTTCTAATGAGTATTTGTGCCTTTGGCCTGGAAGAATGTTCATTGTTTTACATAAGTTGAGAGACACACTTCACATTCTGCTGCAAATATGTAGTATTGTATGTATGTTTTTATATATATATATTAATGTTATTTACTTGAAAACAAAACATGTTATTCCTCTTTCTTCAGTGCTTAGTGCTGGCACCAACCCGTGAGCTGGCTCAGCAGGTGCAACAAGTGGCTGCTGAATACGGCCGGGCCTCCCGTCTCAAGACCACCTGCATCTACGGGGGTGCACCCAAAGGACCCCAGATCAGGGACCTTGAGAGGGGTATGTTCTGTATTATCATATAACTAAATTCATTTTGAATTACTTTAGTATTGCACATATGTTATCAATTTTGTTTGAAAAACTGTTAGTTGAGTTAGTGTCTGTATCAATGTTTTTTTCTCTCCAACTAAATAGAATTATTGTTTATTGCTTGTTCTGTTTTTAAAGGTGTTGAGATTTGCATCGCTACCCCAGGTCGGCTCATTGACTTCCTGGAGTGTAGTAAGACTAATTTGCGTCGTTGCACCTATCTGGTGCTGGATGAAGCTGACCGCATGCTGGACATGGGATTTGAACCTCAAATCCGCAAGATAGTTGAACAAATCCGGGTATGCTGATTTTTGTTTTTTACCTGCCACATTTAACATTTTGGAAACGGATGTGAAATAAGATTCTCACACAGAATTTGGTTGTTAATCCTCTTGCTACAAAAGCCTTTCTGCTGACACTGTAAGTCCTTTCTCTTTTCCTAACCAGCCAGACCGCCAGACTCTGATGTGGAGTGCCACCTGGCCCAAGGAAGTTCGCCAGCTGGCTGAGGACTTCCTGAAGGATTATGTCCAGATTAATATTGGAGCTCTTCAGCTCAGTGCTAATCACAACATCCTGCAGATAGTTGATGTTTGCAATGACATGGAGAAGGAGGACAAGTCAGTAGTTATCTTTTAGTATTAGTAGATCAATTAATGTGATGAGAAGAGGTTTGGCCTAACACTCTGTTGTACTCTCTGTTAGACTGCTCCGTCTGCTGGAGGAGATCATGAGTGAAAAGGAGAACAAGACCATCATCTTTGTGGAGACCAAAAGGCGTTGTGATGAGCTCACCAGGAGGATGAGACGAGATGGGTAAGGATCTCTACACCCACCCATTAAATGGATGTTTGTTCTTTTTTTAATCTGTAAAGTTCATGTTCTCATTGCTCCTACTTGTTGGCTATTGAACCCAAACCCACTGTGACAATTTGTTTGTCACAGTTGGCCAGGAATGGGAATTCATGGAGACAAGAGCCAGCAGGAGAGGGACTGGGTCCTTAATGGTGAGAAGCCAGCAACATTTTAAGAATATCGACAGGATTCAGGTGCACAGGGTGCCCTGTAATTTATATATAAAAAACATGTACTGTCTCTCTACCCTCAGAGTTCAGATATGGCAAAGCTCCCATCCTCATTGCTACGGATGTGGCCTCCCGCGGCCTAGGTCAGTATGCTATTGCGTAGCATCATGTCCTTATCAGTGTCACACTTATTTTAAAGAAAGAGGTTTTGCTTTCTTTAACTTCTCTATGCATTTTCTGAGTTTTTCTCACCTTAAGGTGGAGTCTTTGTGGCAGGCGCTAGGCATGACAAGTCCCAGGCCTCGAGAGGGAGAAGGATGACATATTGGAAGTGCTCAACTGGCTTGCCACCCAGTGGGCCTAGAGAGGCGAAAGCTCTTGTGTGCCAGTGATCTTCAAAAGGCTGTGTGGCTAAGCCTTTGTCTCTGATCTATGGTTGAAATACACACACATCTGTTCTCTATCCATGGATTTCACCTGACAAATGCCATCCAGCTGTTTCCAACTCAAATGTAAAAAAAAAAAGATATGCTTGATGGTGTGACTTTTGCCTTGCATGAAGTTGTGTTAGAGATCGCTGTATTGCAAGTCACTGGTTTGAGATTTGGAACAATTGTTACCTTTCGGAGCTCGTATCACTAAGCACGGGTGCTTGTGAGCCTCTCTTTAAGATTTCAGTTGTTTTCTTTTCCCATCAAAGTGCTGGATTTCTTGAAATGGAGAGAGCAGTTTGAAATATTGTGTCTGAAAATTGATGAGACCTGGCACATGTGTGTAGGGGATAGTGGGAACACCTAGTAAGAGGAAAAAGAGAATGAGAGCTCAAACCAAAGATCCTCCCTCGCCTGCGTTTTATAGTCATGTCGAGACCTGCCAACGAGAGACATTTTCTCAAGTGAACACTGGCTTCTTGGAAGATCTTGCCTTGATGAGACTGATGAAGGGTGTAGGGGGAATTGTTCTGTGCTCGCTGAGGGGTCCCACTGGGTTCAATGGTTGGGCCTTTCCTTTTTTCTTTTTTTTTTTTTTCTCAAGGGGCCCCTGTTCAAATTAGAACCTGGTCTATTTTGTCTTGGCAAGACATGCAGTGCGGCCTTAAATATCAAGCTTCTTTTGAGAGTGTACTGGGAAAAATGGACCTGCAAAAATGTACCGGTCAATGGTCCAATATTGGCAAATGAGGACGTCCCAGTGCATATCGTGGCCCAACTGCATAGAAGCTCCTGGATGTCACTTGACAATTTGTGGGGGATTTCGCTGCATTGGGAAAGGACTAGTGAATGCATACTCCTTTATGGTAAGACTTAAATCATTTTTTGTCTCCCTTGGTAAGAAAGGGGAGAGTGAATGTCTTTTGGATCTTTTTGATTATGGTAAGCAATTGGAGTGTGCTTCGTTTCTCTCTTCCCACAGTAGTATTCCCATGGAATAGATGTATACCCAATATTGTGTTGTTTTAACATGTTTCCTCCGCAGCCTTACAACCTTTTTTCCCCCCGGCCATCACAGTTGCTAACTTGTCCCTCTGATCTGGCTGTTGTGGTGTGCAAAATCCTGTGTGGCCTCCATGTTTTGTTTTGCCACACTGCAACACTTTCACAGATGTGGAGGATGTGAAATTTGTCATCAATTATGACTACCCTAACTCCTCCGAGGATTATATCCACCGCATTGGACGCACAGCCCGCAGTCAAAAAACGGGCACAGCATACACCTTCTTCACCCCCAACAACATGAAACAAGCCAGCGACCTGATCGCTGTGCTCCGTGAGGCTAACCAGGCCATTAACCCCAAGCTGATCCAGATGGCAGAGGACAGAGGAGGTAACATCTAACAGATGTTGGCATTAATAAGCATGTTGGAATTATTTGCTGATTAAAAGTAAAGAATATCATATAACCCAAAGATCACACATACCCACTACATTATGTTTTCACAGCATCTAGTGCATAGAGAAAAGTTTTCAAAGCATGTGAGCGAATAAGAATTAAACAGTCAAAATTGTTCATAGAAATTGGGCAGCAGAACTCACTAATAATTGAATAGATGAGTGGACGGTATCTTTTACAGTTTTCAAAGTGTAGCCTGATCTTGCCAGCTTTCCAGGATATTGATGACTTCTTGTAGTTTCACTGTATTAATTGTTTGAATCCACTCTTCATTTCCCTTTTTTTGTCTTCATCTCATCCAGGTCGTGGAAGGGGGGGAAGAGGTGGCTACAAGGATGACCGTCGCGATAGGTATGGGGGTGGGAGGAGCAATTTTGGCGGTGGAAGCTACAGGGATAGGGAGAGCGATAGAGGGTTTGGCAGTGGGCCGAAGAGTACCTTCGGTGGCGGCAAGGCCCAAAATGGTGGTGCTTATGGAGGCAACAGTGGAAACTCTAGTGGCAGCTATGGCAACAACAATTATAGCAACAGCAACGGACAGGGTAATTTCGGTAATCCGGCAAACCAGGTGGGTGCCTTTGGTAACCAAAGCTTTCAGGGGCCCCCTCAGTTCGGGGCCATGCAGAGGGCTGCTCAGAATGGAATGAACCACCCGCCATTCCCATTCAACTCTCAGGCCCCACCACCACAGGCCCAGCAGGCTGCACCGCCACCACCCATGATGCCCTACCCAATGCCGCCACCTTTTCCACAGTAGATATGATATAAGCACAATATATGGGAACCAACATGATTTTTGTTTAGTCTTGAAATCTTACAGTATGACTAATATTATTATTATTAATGTTTACTCTGAACTGTTTTAACTTTGTTTTGCTTACAGCAGGGTTGGAATTATTCAATTAACCCAGAGCATTAAGTGGCGTCATAGACACGTCTCCTATAGTGCAACTATGATTGCTGCACTTTTCCTTGACTGATTTTGTTACATTCCTCAGTAATTTATTTTTACTAGGTAATGCAGTGTTTTCAGTTTGTGTTCAGTTTAAAGCGATGTTCTTGAAGATATGAAAAGGGTGAGTGTGGCCCTATTGAATAAAAAGAGACAATGGAAACTTTGTTGTGTTGTGTTTGTGTGGGATGTTTGGGTCTGATCCTTCATACAGTTTCTGCCATGGCCTTGGCCCAGAGCACGACCTGGGGTACTCCTGTGGAGTAACTCAAAATGCTGCCTGTTGCATGAACTGTTCAGATTTCCTGTGTATCCTGACATGAGTAAAGATGGCATCTCTATGTTTGGGTCCAGGTATTTGTTACCACTTCAGCTAATGAGCTGTTGCATTGTACAAAAACGTTAAGTTAATTATTTCATCTCACTGCTCCCATGTTTCCTTTTGATCTTCTACTAACACATGTTTATAGACAGTTAAACTGTATTGTTATATCATATGATTACATATTTAAGTGGGCAAAGAGAACAAATTGTAAAAAAAATTTAAATAATTAAATGAATCCTGCGCAGTTCAATTCTGCGCAGGAGGTAAATACAATTAATTTTTTTTTAATTAAATTAAAAACAAAACAAATGTATAAATGAAAAAAGATATCAAATTAAATTAAAAATATTCCTTACAATTTCAATAGGGCCTCACTGTGTCAGTGCCTGTCAGTGCTCGGGCCCCTAATTATTTAACAAATTAGCACAACTTACAGCGTAGACAAGGTTTCGTTTACATCTATGGATGTGGAACTTGACCAATAACAAGAAGAGATCTGCCTGAAATGCATTGCAACCCGGAAGTACAATTGTAACTTCCGGTTCATGCATCACGTGTATCTCCTGTGAAACTTGAAGTTCGTTCCGCCGCACTCATTGAATACAAACCATCAAACCAACGCAGTTTCTCTATTAGCGCTGACATGTGCTAACGTCTGCGGTATTTTCAGGCTGTTCGCGCTCAACAGATTGAGGAAGAGGCAGAGACTCGCCTCTCTGAGCGTCTGTTTGATGGGTAAACAAACACGATAAGGAACGGGCAGATGAGGATCCTTCCTTTCTATAGACGATCTTTGGACACTGGGACCAGTCTCTGGAGCTTATCGCCATGGCCACACACTGTGTCAGACACTGTGTCACACGCCTCCACACACTGCGTACGGTCCTGTCCACACACGCCTCCTCATTGAAAGCCTCGCAGCGGCGTGTAGCCGGTGTCCTGCGGCCCACCAGGGGGCGCTGCAGCTCATCGGGCAGCGGAGATGTGGGTGAGGTGAGGACACTTCTGCAGCTCTGTGTGGACAGACACTTCGTCTCACCCGGTCACACCAACACCGAGCTGTTCGGCCGCGGGCTGAGCTGCAGCTATGGGCCCCTGGGCATGGAGCTCAGGAGGAACCTGCTGGAGCAGTGGTGGCTCTCAATGAGCCGGGCCAGAGCTCAGCTGTTTGGGATAAACACCCTGAGCAGCAGCCGCAGGGACGGAGACACCGAGGCAGGGGGACAGCTGAGGATGGTTCAGCCTGAGAGTTTAAGACAAATATTTGAGCAGCAGCATCTGAGCAAGGAGCAGATGATCCAGGAGGTGCATACGCTCCTTCAGAGGTCCCCATCCGTGAGAACAAACCTACTTCAAGGTGAACTGCTGCATGACGTGTTCCACTAGTCTTCAGTCTGTGTGTTAAGACATCAAATTCATCCATTCAAAATGTTCATATCCTGTATCATGATGACTGTGCACACCATTGCGGCAGTGGAATGGCCCCTCCAGCTCAGCCAGTGCACTTACTGATCTGAGGTTATTACTACTGCACCACTCAAAGAGCAGCTTCAGGCTCAGTTTGCTTGGAGTTGGAGTTTTTCTCTTCTGTTGGATGAGGTTTTTCATGAAAGCTTCAACAAGAACAAGCTTCAGCAAAAAATCCTCCTATCATGTGGCTGAAAGGGATAAAAGCTAGAGCTCAACTGGTGTGGATTTTAAGAGGAGATGCTGATACTGATATTTAAGTGTACAAGTCAATAATTTCTCATACAAATTTATCACCAAAATTCATTAAAAAAAATAATATTGGCATT